>NC_044502.1:7658080-7823080 GCF_902362185.1 Chanos chanos
GTGCATTACTAAGTGAACATTACATTTAATCTGAACCGCACCGCTGTGTTACTGTCTCATTGTTACCGTACATATGCACTTTGAGAGATGAACTGTCCAGTTCAGACGTGCAGTTCAACAGCTCTGTTTCCGTGAGTGCAGGAATTCAGAATCCAGATCTTTTTTTCCCCTATTGTTTTCCATTGTAAATGATAAAAAGCTGTTTTTTTATTGTTTAGAGTTATTTTTAATCAATAAACTACAGCACTGTATCAAGGTTATGTGACCTTACGTGAAGTCCTTTTCTACATATTAATAAATTACACTGCCTTTTATGCAAGACAGAGAACAAGAAAAAAAGAGACAGATAGAGAGAGAGAGAGAGTATGGCCTCCAGTTTTCAGTGGTCCCTTGTGAGTAATACGTAGTTTTAGCCAACACACCTGCTTAGAGCAAATTCCCCATGTAGGTCAACATGTAGCTTCACTCCAAAAACACTTTCTCAGAGCCAGTGACCTGCTTCTGTGCGACCTGGCATCACTCAGTGTACATCCAACATCCAGCGAATCCAGCACCTTCACCAAAGTCACACGTGCGGCAGGCATCATCAGCTAGATTTATGTGCAAACCATTCATTTTGATCAGAATTCAAATGATGTCTTACCTATTCTTTTGGGTGTGGAAGTAATGAGGAAAAGGCTTTGAGGCTTTTTTTTTTTGAAGAATAGCGTGAGTGTGTGTGTGTGGGGGGTGTGGTGTGTGCGTGTGCGTGTGCGTGTGTGTGTGCGTGTGTGCGTGCGTGTGTGTGCACGTGTGTGTGTGTGTGTGTGTGTGTGTGTGTGTGTGTGTTTCTGCGTGCGAGTGCCTCCCACTCTCCCACGTCTTTTTCATCAGGCGAGGGGGTCCTTGCTGCGTTTTCCCATTTGTGCGACCTGATTAACAAGTGTTTCAGCTCACCCTATTTGATCCACATCCTGGTCAGAATTCTTTCTCACTTAAGTCAAATTGAATTTCATGTTCTTTCTTCATCTGTTTTTTTTTTTTTTCGTTTTCGTTTTCTTTTCTTTTTCTTCTCTCTCTCTCTCTCTCTCTCTCTCTCATTCTGATGTGACCTTTTATCCCCAGCCACCTATTGTGGCTTGATTGTCGAGAACGGGAATGAAAATAAGCCAAATTCTCCTTTTATTTCGAGTGCTCGCTGTGAATATAATCATGAGAAACAGTAGGGTTATTTAAGCAGCGAGAATTGTACATAAGAAGCAGGTTTTAGAGTTTCAAACTTTTAGTAAACATCGATTTCAAACTCCTGGTGAACATCCATACATGGAATCCCTCACACATAAACGAAGGGGGTACTGTTGAATGTTCAGACACACACACACGCGCGCGCAAACACGCACACACATGTATGTTCTTGTTGTATTCACTGCACATGTGAATGAAATCCTCTACAACTGTGCAAGACCATTTACAGCGTAAACAGAGAGTATTTAACAATGAGGCATCTCAGAGTAAACAAAGATATTTCACCGTATCCAGAGATGATAGAGAATGAGGACGACAGTCATAGTCATTGTGAAGATTTTATTGCCATGATGTATGGTATAGACTGTATGTGTTAACAGCAAAGGGCCTGGAATTCGTTGGGTCTCTCGGAACAATCTGTTTGACTGTAACTTCTACAGAGAATGGTATGTCACTGTTTATACACTTGCGAGTTTAAATTCCTCACCAGAAATAAATGCACTGTGTTCTGAATCTGCACACTTATGGCAAGAGAGAGAGCGAAAGCTTACTAAGCATGCCATTAACCAACCCATTAGTTTCTGGCCTGTTATGTACAGGTCAACCAATCACATCCCACAAAATCCAACCCACTTACAGCAGTACTATCTCAAACATTCTCTTCATAAAAACACAGAAACAAATAGTGGATAGATCACTCACACACCCACACACACACACACGTTCATATATTTCATTCACATCAACATATGTTCAAGCTAGACTTTATTTTGAAAGAAGAATCCATAACAGTAAACAAAACTGGGATGAAAATAAGCAGCTTCATTGGTCCTCAAAGCGGTCAAAAGAAGAAAAAAAAAAATCTCTTTGTTTTCCATTCTCATTTGATCAGAGTTCTGACGTATGACTGAATTGTCTGTTTTGTTCCGTGTTGGGTTTTTTTTTTATCCCCCCACCCTTTCACAGTGTTCCACCGCACGCCCAAGCAAAGAAAGTGCTGCCGATAATATATGACTAATTTGCTTTTATCTCGAACACTTTGTTGTATCCGTGACATTTTGAAAAGACTTTGAAGTTGTTTTTTTTTTAATTATATTTGCCAATATTGCTACCGTTTGTCCCTTCCATTAAAGACACTGGAGCGGCTCTGAGGAAGAAGCACACTCAGTCTTTAACCTGAAGGACTAACCATGCAGGTGAGCTGTCTGATCATTTGGGGGGGGGGGGGGGGGGGTGAAGTGCATTCCAGAAGCACGGGTTCCTCTGAGAAAAAAAAACATAAAAAAAAAAATGGCAAAGCTCTTCTCGATACAAAGCATCTCATGCCATCCTTTTTTCTTTTTTCTCTTTTTTTTGCTCTTTTTTTCTTTTCATTTATTGAACCCAGTTGCCAGAGGGATAGGGAGAGTGGCTGGAGAGAGAGGGGGGGGGGGTGGTGGAGGGGTGGCGGGTTCTGGTTCTGAAGAATTGTCCGGAACAACTCAATTACATTACCTTAAGTAAATACCCATGTCAAATGACCCCACCCTTCTGTCTGCTAGCTCTTCCCCTCTGGAGGCAACCCCTCTGCACCAGCGTGCGGCGGGTGAATTAACATTTGCTCTAGCCGTCTGCAAATGGCAGCCTGTGTCTGCCATGGGAAAATGGAAGGCGACGGGCTTGCGTGCACTGAAATATTTGAGCGAGGTTTGATTAGCAATTCCATCCAGGCTGAGGTAACATTTGCTTTAGGGAGGGGAAATGTATTAGATTGAGAGCTCTCTTTCCACTCTCTCTCACTCTCTCTCTCTCTCTCTCACTCTCTCTTTCCACTCTCTCTCTCACTCTCTCTTTCTCTCTCTCCCTCTCTTTCTGTCTCTCTCACTTATTCTTATTCTCTCTCTGTCAGTTTGAGAAGCACATATAACCACAACGCAGTCCAGGGACACACTCAACACTGCTCGGGTCAATGGACACTTGTTTCTATATCTGTAGCTTGGAGGTTATCCTTCATGTATCATATTCTGAATTGAATATGTGAGTAACCACAAGAGAATTTCACGTCAGAATTGAACGAAAACCATTCACTGGAGGATCCTAAATTTACTTCATAAATCCACAGCTGAAATGGTAGGAAGATTTGAGTCTGGCTATTTGATACTTTTCGAATCATGTAATCGCTAAAAGTTAAAGGATAATATACGACGTAATATGGCATTTAGCACGCTAGTGCATACTGTCGTAAAAAGGTTTATAGCAACTACATTCTCGCCCCTCTGTTCAGGCTGAGTATTCAGTATAGTTAAGGGCAAAAACATCCTTAAACATGATTTATTTTAAATTATGCCTGAAGTTTGAAGTGGGGAAAAAAAAACAATTTAATAATAATAATAAAAAAAAAAAAAATTCAGCTGAAAATCTGGGCTTTTTTTACCGATTTTTTTTTTTTTCTCTGTCTAATAGTCTCTAGGGGTACTTCACATAATCTCTTTAGTTGATTGTGAATTCAGCTGAAATTGGTACTGAATCATTCCCGTCTCATTTGTGTTAGCGGACGTGGTTATGAAGTTCAAGGCCCTGGGCATTTTAGATCCCAGCGGGAAATCCGAAAGCCAGGTTGACTAATGAACGAGCAGAAAGAAGAGAGCAGAGTGCAAAGAACAGGCCCGAGCACTCTATACCATCACCGTTTCACTCTGACTGAACAATGCTCACCCATCTGAATGAAGACACACCTCCACCTGGGCTCCTCCAAATGAAGTAATTCACTCCCCGGGGTTTCTCCAGCTACACCACCCCCCCCCCCCCGCCCCCACCCACCCCCCACCCAACTTACAATGCCATCCATAAAAGGCCCCGGTTCCCACATTACTTTACCACCATCCATTAAAGACATGCTTCTGCGTACAAAAAGAAGAATAAAACCGCTAACAACAGGAAAGTAATACTTCAACTATTACCGTTGGAGATTAGCGGTTTTAGTTGAAAGGCCTATTTTAAGTTCGAGTCGCTGGTTGTAAAATTGGTGGCGGCAGGGTTTTGTTTTGTTGTTTTTTCGTCGTTGTTGTTGTTATTTTTTTTATGTTCCAGCTCAGCCATTTGCACTAAAGTACCACTTATTATGAATTCTTTTAAAGTTACCACGATGTATGTCTTTACAATATTTTAATAGGGACTACAGAACACTGACAGAGGAGCACCATGGCGTATTAGTAAGATATAATGCAAACCATATTCACTGAGAAGGTGTAATAGATACACAGTACAGCAGAATAATTACAAGGTCACTTAACTACCCAAAAACACAGTCTATAATTACCTTCGCTGCCATTAAAAACTGTAGGAGAGAAGACAGGATAAAGCTCCAGCTAGAGGCAACACCAATATCTGCATGAAACCATAGAGCTCTATTCTCATTTACATGCCCAGTGACACACCATCTCTCCTGTGAACAGCTCCCCAACTTTGAACATCTTTTTTTTTTTTTTTTCCTTTTAACCCTTGAAAATGTCAACGTTACAGTTGACCTGCTTTAGTTTCTAGCCTAATTCTTCTCAAACTGCGAGCACAGATAATCCAGGTTTTGTTTTTCTGTTTTTTTCTTTCACAGTGCTATGCTCCACTGGGTACTGCCGTTTATCCCCATTTGTTTTTCATCGACGACCACATTTTTTTAACAACTTATTGAAAAAAAAAAAAAAAGTACAAACTTTAATATACAGTCGTTGTTGCGGTTGTTGTTGAGAAATATTGAAGGCTGTTTGCAATAACTTAGCTGAAGTTTTTGATATGCTCTTTGAACCTCCTCAGCAGCTTGAGTTAGGATGATTTCAACTGACTAGTGACTCATTCAGCAAGAAACAAATAAGGTTCCTCTGTGGTATTTTCTCACTAATTATTAACCATACGAAAGAAGCGCTTGCGTAAAAGTAGAGAAATTCGTAAATATAAAGGGCTTTTACTCGTAACCCCCACCCCGCACACCCACCCCCCCCCCAGGTCGAACGAGCCCTCATCCTTATCAACACAGCCCAGTACAGTTTCATCTCGTTTAACCTCTGCCTTATTCAGAAAGCAATGTTGTTGGTGGTGGGGTTGTTTTTTTTTTACCCTCGCTATTAGCTGCACCTCTAGCCTCGGGATACAGTGGTTCTGCGGCGAATAATATCTTGGCTCAAAAACAAACTCCCCTCCGGTATCAAACTCACATGAAACAACCCCCCACCCATCCCCTCCAGGTACCTTGGATGGACAGATGGGGTTGATTAAGGTATGAGTGCGGTATGGAGGAATGACCTGTGGCCTGTAGCTTCTCACTGGGATGGTGTATGAGACAGGGGTTTGGAGAGAGAGAGAGAGAGAGAGATATCGCTCATTAACTTTCTTCTTCTTTCCCCACGTCCCTCTCGCTCCTCAAATTTCGCCCGTCTTCTGACCAGAGTGACGGTCTGACTTTAACTAAGCCAACTTTCTGCATCTCTGAACAATAACTGTTGAATTACGGGCAGGTTTTATTCCAAACCTTAAGCGACCGTCTCTCTCTCTCTCTCTCTCTCTCTCTCACTACCAGTATCTGAAGAGATTTTCATTGGCCGTTTACAACTTTTTCACGGTTTTACATCCATAGTTTGTTGTGAAGTCAGATTGGTTGGGTGTCTTTGTAAGCTTGTTTCCCCAACACTGGCAAGGCTTCTTATCTCCCTTTGTTTCTGAAGCGCCTGTCTGTCATGTTTCAGCTTCGTTATTGAATTTAAAACGAGTGAGGAGACAGGGTTGGGGAGGGGGGGGGTAGAGAATAAAAACAAGACGAAATACTTGGTACATCCCACCGAGACCAAAGCCTCATTTCCGATCGTGTCCTAGAAACATAAATCTCATTATAATTTGGAACATCAAGAAAATCTACTGCGGAGTAACACAAAGTTATGATTAAAGATAAAAAAAAAGAGAGAAAAGATTTAAAAATAAACACATTGAAAAATTCAAACGAATTCAGTCTATACATATGCATGGAAGGCATTCAACAAGAAGCCGTTAAGACCAACTGGAGCTAAAATGGAGGGGGAAGCTAAAACACTAGATCTTTGAAAACTTTGCTGAAATAATTAGCTATGTTGTTTTGCTGGTTCACTTTGGGCCTGAGAAAGATTATCTGTTTTTCTGTCGCCTAATTAATATCCTGAAAAGACTCCCACAACTACTGAAAAACTATGCTCAATGAAGAACAGCAAAACTCCAAACAAGGCACTGAACACTCATTATTTTGTTCTCTTCTGAATTAGCCAGTACAAAATAAAAGTTCCAGTTGAAAACATGTTGTAAACCTTTTCTCATCTCTTTTATTTGGTTCTTATGGTACCATCAAAGGGGGGTTTTGTTGCACTACACAGCAGTGCAGCCATCAACGTGAGTTTTTTCCACCCAAGGTGAGAGCAAGAGTGATATTTTTGAGAAAAAGTTTCTAAATACAGATTGGAGCACAAAGAGGTGCACCAATCTATCTGCGTTGGCTGTGAAAAAAATAAATGAAATAAATAAAAACCTGCAAGTGTGAGAACCACAAAGAGTACCCTTTGCTCGCATGAAGTAATAACACCGTTATCTTTACCCGGTGGTATCACACCATTAATAAAGAAGCAAATGTGATAATACCTTAAACACCAAAAGTATTTTGTGCAATTGTTGCCTCTACTAGATGATTATCTGTATGTCATTACAGCCATTAAATGTGTAAAATGAACGTATGTGAGGTTTGCTTTATCAGCTTTTTAACTGGGGCCTCTTTATCTAGACTGCCTTTGCATTAATTCATATGTGCTGACGTGGGCCGCTGTTTTTGCTGAACCCGTCGGACCCACATACAGAACCTGACATGTCTGTTTCAGTACACAGATGTGGATGTCGTAACGCCTCACGTAGCAAACCGACCTGCAGCTAGCCCCTGCAGCTCAGTATAACACAGCCAGAGTAATGTATGACAACGCTGCTTCCATTTATATCAGTGATGCATCATTAATACATTAAAAAAAATAAAGAATTGACAATAATTACCTTCTCTGACTGTTCGGCTGTGAATTTGAAACCTTAACCTTACTGGTTACGCTCAAACAGGCTTCCTTCAGCTCTGCAGGATATGAGCCTTACTCATGTACCCCAATGCTGTCATTTTATTAAACCACATTGCAGTCCTATAAATGTAAATTCGCTATATCAATTTATTGATTCACACACTCACGCATTCATTTATGCAAAAAAAAATGGAGAGTGCTGTTGGGAAATTGCTAAAAAGCCATCTTTTTACCCACGGAATCATGTGAACGCTCGTTGTATTAGTCACTGATACCTAATAAGTTACTCACACATCCACCGACTTGGCTGAAAAAAAAAATGGATGTTTGCGAAAGACAGATGTGTTCGAAAAACCTCCCAAACCTTTTAGTGCATCAGATGACTTTAAATGACTTCACACTTTATTTATTTATTCAATCGTAATAATACATTTTCCTTCGGAGTCATGCAGCTCCATCAGTCGCTAATGCCCCCAGGGTGAACAGATGTTTCTCAGACCATATGGTAACTAAATCTCTCTCTCTTTTGCGCTCTCTCTCTCTCTCTCTCTCTCCCTCACACACACACAGACACACACACACTTTTCCCTTTATCCCTTCCCTCTCTCTCTCGCTCGCTGTGTCTCTCTCTCTCTTTCCTCATCTTTCTTATTCACTGTCTATAACCACAACAACCACACAGACTCTATCTCCGTCTTTCTTTTCACTTCCATCTTGCCTCTTTTTCCATCCAGTTGCCCCTTTAATATACCCCTGTTCTCTTTTCCCTCCCTCCCCTCTCTTTCTCTCTCTCTCTCTCTCTCTCTCTCACTCACTCTATCTGTATCAGCAGTTGACATGGAAACAGCAGTGCAGAGTCACTAGGTTGGCTAAGAGAAGTGGTTGGGATGGAAAATTGACTTGGTTCTCAGTCTAATCTGATTACCCCCCCTTCTCTCTCTCTCTCTCTCTCTCTCTCTCTCTCTCTCTACCCCACCTTCTGAGCGCCCCCCCCCCTTTTTCGCCAACAAAACAACCTCCAACCTGAGAAGGCACAAGCAGAGGAGTGCAAATGTAACGTGAAGTGCATTAGACATTTTATTGAGATTTGTTTTGTATATTTGCGTAATTTCATTCAAGTACACGTCATTTAAATGACATGTGGTGCATTTAATTGAAAGTACATAATTGTCCATCATTTAGTCCCTGTTAAACACAACCCTATCTGTATGACTGAGTTATGTTATGGTTGTGGAGACCATCCACATTAAGAGTCTGTGCAATTTATATAGCATATAAGGTATATTGAATGCTTTATGGCACAGTACTAGGCTAAACTGCAGTTACATGATTTTTTAGTATCATATCACCAGACAAAAGTGATATAATTTCATGTCCAGCTGTCACGCTCAGAGACCTTGCGCTGTAACGACCGTTTAATAAATATTTAATATATGCTGGGGGTTTATACACAGATATTTCAGCAAAAGTGAGCCTTCAACATCGTGCTAACAGGAGATTCTTAAAACCTTCAAGTGGAAAATAAAAGTGTATTCAAATAACGAGGAGGTTCCCAGTTTCTCCTCCTTCTTCCAAAACCATTCTCTAAAACACACACACACACACACACACACACACACACACACCAAAAAAAGTTTATCAGGATGTTGTTTCCCCGTTCTCTTTTTCTGTCATTGTCTTTCTCCATTACACAGCACAAGTGAAAGCACATCTCTGCCTGATCGCCAAATGGCTGGCAAAACAAACCTTCACGACCCATTTTTGGCTGGAAGGATTACGAAGTGCAAAGCGGCAACAGAAACAGGCCAATCATCAGAGCAGTCAGGCTAACCATGCACCAGGGGAGCAGAGGCG
Source organism: Chanos chanos (assembly GCF_902362185.1). NCBI lineage: Eukaryota > Metazoa > Chordata > Actinopteri > Gonorynchiformes > Chanidae > Chanos > Chanos chanos. The sequence continues at coordinate 7,667,206 of NC_044502.1, forward strand.
GAGCAGCCACTCAAACCTCAACAATTTGCAGACAAAAACTGTCCAGGACCAAACAACCAAACAAACAAACAAACAAAAAAAAACCTCTTACAGTTAATCCTCAGCACTGTCCAGGTAGTTACGAAAAGAGCAGTTTTGGTGGTATTTTGATTTGATTTGGGGGGGGGGGGGGGGTTGTTGTTGTTGTTGTGGTTGTCTTTGTTCTCCCAAATCTTTTTTTGTGAATGAACCAAGCCATCTTCTACATCTACACTCATTTTTTTATTTTAATATTATTATTATTACTTCTGTCTTATTTTTCTTCCCTTTCTTCCCTCCGTCTTTTTTCTTCTTCTAATTCCTCTTCGTCTGTCCTGCCATCTTTGTAATTTACTACAAGTGGTTTGAGTGTTCTTTGCCATCACAGCAGAAAGTGGAAGAATGAGTTGTTCGAACTTCAAAGCCATGACCTCTGGAAGCTATTTTCGACCAGAAGCCTCTGAATACGTTTATATTGTTGTTTTGTTGTGGGGGTTTTTTTTTTTCATTTGCTTTGACCTTGTCACACAGGAGGTTATTATATTATGTGTATTCCGCAAGACACTCAATCTAGTCTTCAATCTGCTTCAATTAGGTCGAACGCTAGAAAAGAAAGACGCCCAACCTATTACACGTTGGGAACCTTTCGCTCTTGGTATTGGCCAGTTGCTTTCAGAGAAACTGAAGAGTGGGGGGGAAAAAACACATATTTCTGAAAACTGAACTTTGAACATGACCTAATTCTAAAAACAACTTAATTATCCGAAATGAACCTTGGATGCTAAGGTTTTTGGTGAATTGACCGTTTACAACCTCTAGGAACTAGGTAAGCAATTTCTCCTTCTCTCTTTCCCCTCTCTCTCTCTTCACACACACACACACACACACACACACATATATATATATATATATATATATATACACATATGTCCCTCTGCCTTAAAAGATTGCATGCTTTTTAGTTTGTGAAACAAGTTAGGCTTTAACCTTATTCCCTCTCTCTGCAGGAGCCTGGGAGGCAAAGAGAAAATGGAGAAATGGAGGACTCTGGTAGTGGTGCCCTTTGCTGTAAAGAGGCTTTCAATTTCACCAAGATGCAGTTCTAGACATCAAGCCAAGCAGCAAAAAGAGAGCAAGAAAGAAAGAGAAAAAAAAAAAAAGGAAATGAGGGAGAAAAAATAAGACAGCCATTACGGTCTGTTTATGCTACGGAAGAAGGACAGGGTTAATCAGCAGACCACTCCACAACAAAATGGAGTCTCCTTGTTCCGCTAGAACGTTGTTAGAAACATACTGAAGTAATACAACTGTAACAACAACAACAACAACGACAATATCAAAAAAAAAATATTTAGCTTCAATCTCCTGGTGATATTACTGATTTTTGTATGTGCTGACCATGAGAACATCTGATCATGTTCACACAGATACATTATCATGGAATTTAAAAAGTAAGTCATCCCGTATTCTGATTTATGTGACGTTAGATGAATTCATTCTCAAAGGGATCTTTTTTTGTAGTTTGTTTTTCTCATTACGGTACCTGATACTGTTTTCGGATTGGATGTTTATTCTGGGGGGGGGTCCCTCCCATTTGTCCGGCGCTCTTATTCACGCTGCGGCACAGAGAACTTGATTGGAGCCATGCTAATGTTGGAGGCTACGCTTCGAGCGCCTCATTTACGTAATCGGCTGCTGGAGACCTTGGGGCCGTTAATGGGGATGTTTCACTGGGAATTTGACGGAATTAATGGCCTGGATTGAGCAGTCAAGTGATGCTGGCCAGTGTGATTTGAGAGAATACAGTCTAATGGACTAATTAATCAAAAAAAATATATTTATAAAGATAATTTTGTTGGGGGTTTTTTTCCCGGTGCTTCCTAGCTTCGTGTATTGTTGATGAACAGCTCTGATAAACAAGAGCAGTGCTGAATGCAGCCATAATAACAAAATTAAAATTTGGATGTGTTTGATGATTGGAATGATTGGATGTGTTGATTAGAAAAAAAAGGACCATTCAAGACAAAGCATTTGACCTTGTAATCATCTATAACCGTATAACTCTACCGTTTGTACTGAGCTCCTGGTTGCGAAATATATAAAGAGAATTATCGCAAATTTTGTATTTTTCACACATCAGAACACTGTGTTTTCTGACCCTTTTTTGTATCTAATGGTCTCTGTACTATAGTAAACATGTTTTTTTTCTGTATCCCTAAACTCTCCCCCTCTCTCTCTCTCTCCCTCTCTCTCTCTCTTCATCTTTCTAGCTTTCTCTTTCTCTTCTGCCCCTCTGTCCCTTTCAACCACATCTTCAACACAGCCTCTGGGCTTTGAGAATGCAGGCACCTGTTAATATGGCCACTTTTACTGTGAGGGCCTTTTAGAGCTGAGGAGAGAGAGAGAGAGAGAGAGAGAGAGGAAGAAGGGGGTCTTTGGCAATTTCCTGCCTGTGGTTTGGGTCTCTTTCCTCACATACACACACACAAACATACACACACATACACACACACAAACATACATCCCCACACTCACCCCCAGCCCCCCCCCCCCCCCCCCCCCCGCCCCGGCTCCAAAATGCTCCACTCCTTCACACACAGTAACTAATGAGCTCGGGAGAAGCAGTGCATTATGGTGTGAGTGAAACAAGTTTGAGGGACCCCCCCCCCTCCTCCTCCTCCTCCTCCACCTCCCTCGTCTCCACCAGCATACGTTCATCCCCCTCCATCCCCTCGTCCTCCTCACTGATCCAGGCTGCCCTGGAGCACCATGCTGCTTCCCGGGATAAGCATGGGGTCGACTCACAGCCAAGCATTCCACTTTATCGGCTCAACCGCAGGCTGAGCGCACTCTCTCCTGACCAGGGGAACGGGATCCGCCTCGCTCCGCTTACATTCACCGACACCTTTTTTTAAGGTTTTTGGGGGTTCGGGGTTTTCCCCCCCCGAATAAGACAACAGTCACAACATGCTCTCTTTCTCTCTCTCTCTCTCTCTCTCTCTCTCTCTCTTTTTTTTCTCTGGATGCATAACGATGGTCATTCTTCTATAAAGGTCGCTCAACCAAGGGGGGTTTTGTTGACTTTTGCTGAGCACTAAAAGTTTTTGCTTGTTTGTTTGTAGTTCAAAGCATAAGCCTAATACACGGAACATTTTTCTTTTCAACATATCGATATTCATAATCAATATTATGGCAGAGACTCCTCCGCATCAGTACAGATCAGTCAAGAATTCATCTTAATTAATGCATCGTTCTTAATGCTTCCTTCTTTTTTAAGGCGAACTGCCGTAGTGACCATTGTCGTGTGTACAGAGAGAACAGAGTGGGAGAGAGCAAAAGAAAGACAGGCCCACAGAGGTTTGTCTGTGTGTGTTTACAGTGCTCATAGCTGCAGCTAAACATATGAATCTTTCATCAGTCAATTCTGTCTATTTTGCATGCAAGTGAATGGAAGAGATCAAAATCAGGGTCTCAGCGGATACACAGAGCTAATTTAGAAGAAAAATCTCTCCCACTCTCTATGTAAAAAAACAAACCAAGGGGGTAAAAAAAAAAAAAAAAAAGGAAAACGCCTGTAAATGCTGGGTACAGTGATATGCATACTGAGTTTTAGCTTTTTAATGGATTCCTTCATAAACACAAACACACACACACACACACACACACTTTTGATACCTAAGAAATTTAGTGGTAAAACACTTTATTTCAATCACCGTGTTAGTTTTTGATTAAGTAGGCGGAGCTTGCATTGCAGGTTGATTGAGTGGTCGGCTGAAGAAGTAAAAGTCATCTTAAAAGCAAGTAATGTCGTCGTAGCAACATTGTTGAGACGTCAGATTCTACTGTCAAGGCCCCCCCCCCCCCACCAACCCCCCCATCAACCCCCCACCCCAGGCAAACACAGATGTAGACAGTTCAAGATGACTGGCACTGCCAGAGTTTTAAATCACTCACACTAATGCATGTTATTAATTGCACACACTGGACGAGGGTGACATTTAAAGTGTGTCAAAAAGAAAGAAGAAAAGAAAAAAAAAAAGAGGATAGTGTACTCACTCAGCCGGTACAATAAGCCTATTAAAGATTTAAAAAGCATCGTTACCAGCAGTGAATCACCCCACACACAGATACACACACACACACACACACACAAAAAAAAAAGCCTGGATGAGTTATTGTTTCTTATTTGTGTGATTGTGCAGAGACAATGCAAACAGATGAAACAGTGTTGAGTACTTTGATGTATAAAGCTTTCTCCGTAAACAGCCTTAGGCGAATAAGGCCATCGGTAATGCCATTTTGGAAGCTATTTTATGCCTGTTTAGAGTTTTATCACATGTATAACACGGAGTGTTTGATTAAATCCGTCACACTGTCCAGACAGTATTCAATCAGTCTCTTTCCCTTAGGCGAGCGCTATCTGATTGCCCTTAAAACAATGGGCTTGTATTCATCTCTGGATAGGGCTGGATATGTACTAATGTCGATAGATATTTATCAGTTAACACTTTAGCAGCTCCTCCAAATTGTCTTGGTTATTGGTTATCGGGGTTACTGATGTAGGAGATATCCTATGCAAGGCAACAAAGAGTAATGTAGCAATTTTATCTACATTACTGAGTGTGGGAATAAAAAAGGGTGCAATCCCCCCCATTCTCTCTCACTCTCTCTCTCTTTAACACACACACACAATTTTTATTGTCTCCAGTTATGAAGGAGTCATTTTCCCAAAAAAAAAAGCCTCTCACACTATTGCAGTTGCTGCTTTGAAACCTCTAATACACAGTTTATTGTGATAAATGTTACACTGTGTTATCTGCAGCCTTTCAGAGAGAGGAAAGCTTGAGGTTTCTGACCATAGCTTGGTAGGATTTTGAGGGCTTTATTCAGTGCTGAGGCCAGAGAGCTCTTGATTAATGTCTGAAGCTCAGACTCTTTCAGCTGAGGGCTTTGTCCTCCTCAAAGAGACACACTCTCTTGGTCTCTTACTTATCTTAATCTCTGGCTCTCTCCCTTTCTCTCTGTGCTGTATCTCTAAGAACTCTGCTCTTGATCTCCCCTCAGACGCTTCTTGCGTCGTCTGTCAGCCCAGTAACCACAGTCACAATTAAGTTCCACCCCCCCTCCCTTTCTCAGCTCCCAGCGTTTAAAACTCTACACCGCAACTCGCTCTTTCTCTCTCTCTCTCTCTCTCCATATATCCATCCAGTCTTTACAGCATTTTCTATCTGCTGGTCTATCTATCTATCTATCTATCTATCTATCTATCCAACTGAATGTATGTATGTCTGTATGTCTATTTATCTAACTCAATGTCTGTCTGTCTATACATCTGTGCATCTATCTATCTATATATATATATATATATATATATAGCTATCTACCTGTCTATCTGTTTGGCTGTCTGCCCTATTTTGCTTGGTCACTCAATCACCACAAACACATTACTTTATCTGTAATATGGTCATTTCAACAGCTTTGTATCCTACACTTTCGAATAAGTTTGATCAAGTTCAGAATACCATCATGTACGCTGTCTCGCGTTACAGATTATCATTTCATTATGGAGATATGGTAATCCAACAGAGCAGGCAACTGACTCTTTACTGCTATGTCTTGGTGTGGGTTACTAGCTCTGAGTGCATTTCTTTTTGGCCTGAAACAGGTTTAATGACCTCTGTATCCACAGCAGAGCAGCAAATGGCATCCATTTGAAACTTACCAAGCAGCCATCTGTAAGAATAGTCTCAAAGCATCTGGACAGCTGTTCAATTTTCTTTCTTTTTTTTTTTACAAATCATTACCAACCAGACAATTAAGGACACAGCAGGACAAGACATGGATGTTACCCTACAGTTCGTAAGAACGTTTTTTTATCAGAATATTCCTCTTCTAAAATGATCGACTCAGGGCAGCAATTAGAAATTATAAATGAACACGTGCTGTTGGATAATTGCTCCCCAAACTCATCCAATCCTCCCTTCATCCATCTCTCCATCCCCATTTTCACTGTCTGTGTGGGTGTGTGTGTGTGTGTGTGTGTGTGTGTGTGTGTGTTTTAAGTGGAGGAATCAAGAGTCAAAGAAAAGACTAGCACTTTAGATCTGGCCCAGAGAGACTTATCTCCCTGTGCGCCATTGGTCAGAAGGTACATCAACAAGAGACCACTCGAAACTGGAGTGAGACATTCCCTCAGGGCTGGGGGGGTTTTTTGTTTTGGGTTTTTTTTTTTTTCGGCCGTAAAACGTTCGCTTCAGTGGGAGAGTCTACATTCGTGAACGAGCTTGGCCTTCATTTTCTTACAGTTCTTCTGAAACCTCCAAAGCAGTAGCCAGACACCAGACATTTGCCATATCTCTGCTCCTGAGCGACTCAGGGAAATTTAATTAGCATGTAATAGTTTAAGATTATTAATATTCATCAAATTGGCATTTAACGTGAATGCAAATGACAACCAGATGGATAAAATGCACCCTGTGGTTTTTTTAAAAATTTTTCTCTTCAGAAATACTCTTTGCACTTTCCCCTGTTTTATAACTGAGAGAGAGAGCGAGAGAGAGAGAGAGAACATTTTAGTTGTTGTCTGGTAAGTTTTTATTCCTTTCCTGAGGAATTTTTTCGTGAGAGGAGTCTGTCCAAGCCCCAGTTTCCCCAATCAACCAATTACAGCGGTGGTTTGCACTCAGAGAAGCTATACCTTCTCTGTTATTCTCTGCTTTCTCCTTATTCCCTCTCCTGATTACCTGTGTCCCACAAGACAAGTACTGAGCATGTTTCTGTACTCTGCAGTCCTGTTTGTCTCAGATCCTTACCTCACTGTGTTAGTTCTCCAGTTCTAACATTCTCCTTTTATCTTTAGCCTTCACACGAAAAAAAAATCAACCAAATCCTTCATTTCTCGACATGCAGGTCAGTTACATCTTCTTGGTACCTCGCTGTGTCCAATAATCTGTCAATATCTCTTCTTGTTAACTGAATTTTCGTTCCTTTCTGGACCATGGTTTTAAGCTTAACTCTATTCCTGAAAATTGGCAACTCTGACAACAGTTTGACTGAAACAAGACCAGAGTAAGATTGGATGTTTCTAGTCTTTGTTAGTTCTCTTGCAAGTCTTGTTTTTGGACTAATCAAAGTATTAGCGCGTGTGTAGCTTTGGCTAAAGGAATGATTTCTCATGTCCGTTAAACTGTTTTTTTTGTTTGCTTGCTGTGGTCACCAATTTTCAAACATCAGTAACCAATCAGCATTTCTCAACAGCCAAAATATTTCCACCTTAAACTTTCAGTAAAGAATTAGAAAACGTAACTATGTGCATTTTTTAAAAAGATTTATTCGATGCAAGTCGTAACAGGAAAATGCTGGACGGCTGTTGTGGTTAGCAGAACTAGCCTACACAGAGCGCTAAAAGAGAGTCAGCGAAAAGCTCTGCCAAACACACAGGTGGATTCATTAGTATCCAAAAGCTAAGAGAGGAAATTCATCTCATCACACATTAGTCTCCATCTTCGAAACACTGGGGGGTTTTTTCCTCTCTCTCTCTCTCTTTTTTTAAATAATTCAAATAAATTTCAAATAATTCAGCCCATTTTGCCGAAATAATTGCTCTTCTCTTCATGGGATTAACATGTGGAATCAATACATTCATGATATACAGGGACTTTCAATGCCTTATTGCTTTTAGAAATCAGGTGCTACATATTTAAAGCAGTGTTAAGAATATAAGGAGGGAGAGCTTCCATTTGACATAATTTTATCACAATAGTCAGCCAGGTGTTGTGTTAATGTAGTGTGAAAGCACTAATTCCTTCAAGGTTAACATTATATGGTGGTGTTTGTTTTTATTGTTGTTGTTGTTTTGGGGGTTTTTTTTATGTAGTCATATTTATTGCTTATAGCCAGGTGAGAAGAAGGCTTAACTGTGGTATGTTGTGATTGTACACACCATTGGAACACTGTTTCAGCCAATGGGCTATAACATATATATAGAAAGAGAGAGGGATAGATAGATAGATAGATAGATAGATAGATAGATAGATAGATAGATAGATAGATAGATAGATAGATAGATGGATAGATAGAGTAGTAGGTGTTTGTTCCATGCTCCGTTTACCTCATAGCTCTGTCACAGCTATGTAATCACATCCCTATAAACATGTTATAACCCTGGCAGAAGACTGTTTTTTTTTTTTGTATGGCCTAAAATGCCCTCAGATAGCCAGTTCTCCCGACACTTTAAAATAATATCTTCCAAAAAACACACACACAATTCAGCTGACAATCAAATATCTCTATTTCATCTCCGACATGAAAGATAAAAACAGGTTCGCCACTTTCATTATCGCTCATTTCAGTTACCTGAGAAACAGAGAGATAGAGAGGGAGAGAGAGAGAGAGACAGAGAGAGAGAGAGAGAGCATTATCACAAAGCTATTTCCCTGCTAGCACACAGTCATAAAGATGTCATTCTGAAAAGTCATGTGTCTGACACACCCCCTTTTTCCACTTCCTCCCCACATCATCAGCATTACCAACAATCCACCGCTGAGCTGATGGGCGTTTTTTTGTATTGGACTTAAGATCTGTAGCTTGTATCTTTGGTATGCTAAATCCATGCACTTCCCGGGTAAATAGACTCATTTCTGACTCTTACACCACACAAGTAAACAACTACTCCAAACTCACACCATCAAAGCATCAGGGGATTTGGATGTTTGATCTAAGTATGCAAAAATACATGTGTATTGAACGAGTACTACAGTTTGACCTTGTTTGACTTTGTTTTCAAATGAAATGAACGCTGGTGAGAGTAAAGCCTAAGTATGCAAGCATAGATAGATAGATATATAGATAGATAAATAGATAGATAGATATGCATATTTAGATGAAACATCCAATCACAGTAGTATTTTTGTTTTGATCCTTTGATGGGATGCATAGCAGCAGTGGTTGTTTATTTGCATGTATGAATAAGTATGTATATTAGACTTCAGCACAGCAGAGAGCAGCTTCGCGGGGAATCCGACGGGAGGTTCTATGGGAGTATAAGGTTGAGTGGGGGGGTATGTTCAAGAGAGGATATGTGTTATGGAGATGAGAATGGGCCCTGTCCAGCCATCTGTGAGAGGCTAAGGAGTCGCGGCCCCGGGTCTGCTCCGGGACGTAGCCAGGCGGCACAGCTGGTCTCAACCCGAACACAGAGGCTGCTGACCATGCCGCTCGGTCGCTCCATACCTCCTGACGAGGGCTAACTCAAAGAGCAAGACCTGCCTGAGCCCGGCCCAGAGAAGACAGACCGCCAGCACAAGACAGCGAGCGGAAAAATAAGAAAGTAAGAAACATGTATATCGAGTGGGGGGGGGGGCAAAGAGTAAGAAATATATATATTGAGAGAGAGAGAGAGAGAGGGTAAGAAAGAGCTGAAGAGAGAAAGAAAGAGAGAGAGAGTGTGCGTATGTGTATGGAAGAGATAAATAAACCAATTTTATTACATGTTGAGCTCCTGGATTTTTTTTTCGCTTTGTCTCTCTATTGTTGGCTGTGATTCAGAGAGAGGGGGAATATCAGATAGACATTAAGTGTCTCCTTAATTGAATTCATTATCTTACTTATTTAAATGAGGGGGGAAAAAAAGAAAACAACTAACAAGTAGTCAGGTTGAGGTTCACGATAAGAGAATAAAAGAGCCGATCTCAGTCAACCACAGAAAAAGTTCTATTTCAATGCTCTCAACCTCAGGAGGAAGAAAACATAATGTAGAATAATACAAAAAAAAAGAGAGAGAGAGAGAGAGAAAGAGAGTGAGTGAGGTGAAGTTTCATTATTTGTCTGTTTGTGACTGTTGTTGTGGGGTTATTGCTTTGCCAACAATGGCTAACTCATTTCATGCCAGTAAAGCTTGTTTGAATCCCTGAATCTCTCAGGAAGGGGATGCTATAGAATAACACTATACACAAAACAAAACAAGTTTGATAGAATCTGCTGGGGGAAAGAGGATGTGTAAAAGAAAGAGAGAAAAAAAGAGACAGAGAGACAATAAAAGGGAGTGTGAGTGAAGGATATAAGCAAAAGAGACTATGTAGGTGTATGGGAGAGAAAGAGAGGGAGAGAGAGAGAGAGAGAGAGAGAGAAGGAAAGTCATGTTGTTGGGAGCGTAGTTCAATGGGGGGTCACAGCACAGACTGTGTGGGGAAGGGTTCTGATGAACACAGGACGTGAATGGTCAGTGTCAGGGGTGGGGTGGGGGGGGTTAACCCATAGCGACATGGTGAGAAGTGGCAGGTAGGGAGTAAATACAACACGGGAGAGGCCGGGGGGGGGGGGGGGGATCAGCTACTGCCAACCACCTCCCAGGGAGCGAAGGACAGGGGGCACAAAGAGAAAGGGAGGGGGAGTGCTCAGGGGAAAAGGAGGGAAAAGCAGGAATGCAGTGCAGAGTGCAGGTGTGTGTGTGTGTGTGTGTGTGTGTGTGTGTGTGTGTGTTTGACAGAGAGAGGGGAGGGGGTGACTCCTTGCATCCATCTCATATTTTGCTGAAATGCTTTTAGCATGTGGTGCTTTCTCCATCCTTCCTCATAATTGCTTTGCATCTCATGTATTTCAATCTCAGGGGAGATAAAGAGACACACAACACAGACACACATATGCGTGCACACACACGCATACACACACACACTTATACACATATACATATGGAGACGCTCACTACGGACACTCACTCATACACATGTGCATACGGACACACACACACACACACACACACACACACACTCTGTACCCAAAATCCAATTCAAGCACATAGACACATTCACACACCTGCTAACACCCCCACTCCCCCACTGTACCAATCAGTCTCAAGTCCGGAACTTTCCCTCCGGGCGTCGTAGCCTAGGTCAGGGGCCACGTAATTACCCAACTCCCAGGCTTCTCTCCCCAGCCCGGGGCCTATAAATCCCTCCTCTGTCTGACAGGCTCGCTGTGAGAGCAGACAAGCGGCCTTCTTTAGCCCGACTTTACAGCCCTCACCCACACTGACTTTTACCTGAGAATCGTTCACACAAAGGGACCTCACTTACTCCCCAAGGATGAAGGGGTTGGGGCGGGGGGGGGGGGTGTGAGTGAACAAATGAGTGAGTGACCAAACAAAAACAAACTAACAAGCGCTGACAGAACAGACAAAGGTAGGTGGAGAGGTGGACAGAGAGAGAGGGAAAGAAAGAAAGAAAGACAGAAAGAAAGACAGAAAGAAAGAAAGAAAGAAAGACAGAAAGAAAGAAAGAGAGGAGCATTTGAAGTGTTTTAGAGCCAAACGTGACTTAAAAGAACTGTTGATTGACAAGTTCATGCTTTTCTTCTATTTCGGCACATGCAAGCATTTAATAAATGTGTGTTAAGTTTTTCATCTCTAGGAAAGTTTTCGACCATTCATAAACGTGTGACTTTTTTTTTTCCCTAGATAAATGTGTGATAACTTTATTAAATGTGCGACTTCGAATTTTTTAACAACTTTATGAAATAACCGCAACGTTTACGTACAGTCGTTGTGGAACATTTTAATAACGTGTGGAAACATTTCTCCTAACACCTCACCAAGGTTAAACAAATGGGTTGAAAACTATTGTCGACTTTCAGAAAATGTGAAAAAAAAAGTTTCACAAGCACTATTTATGTCACAATAAAATTGAGAATTGGTGAAAATGGGGTGTTTGTTAGCGTGAGATGGATACATTTGGATAGAAAACGCCTTTCAGTGGGTTTATCCGAATAGGTGGCCACATACTCTTCGTGTGGTAACCATGGGGACTGAGGCATGCTGACCTTAAGCGGAAATGACCAACTCCGTCACCGGGAGACCAGAGACATGTGAAGCGGACCTGTTTGATTCAAACACGACAGAAACCACCAACACCCACCTTCAACCTCAACACCGGAGGTTAAAAAAGGTGTTTATTCACCCAAGTATCGATGTTTCTGTAACCCAAAGTGTTTCAAACCCACATCTTAGGAATCCACAGTAGACGGCACCTGTTTGACACGGGCTTTCGCCATATCTCCTTATTTAACAGGCTCAGACTGTATTGATCGGCAAGCAAGTCATATCAGGTTTGTAAGTTAAGGGTTACGGCAAAGAATTTCTGTGTAGTGAATCCACAAGGCCGAGTCTGAAACAAAAAAAAAAAAAAAAACACTGTTATAGCTCATTGTTTGATATGAACTTTATGTGCAGACACACAAACAAATCAAATTTCATAACTACTCCTCATATTATGTTTCCGGGCAGTGTATATATTTGCTCGCTACGCAGAAGTTGTTGTTCTTCTTGCTTTTTTTTTTTTTTGCTTTTTTTCCAGAACTGGCTGACTGTCTTTCTTCATGCGAGATGTAACATTCCAAAGTGAATTTTTTAATATCGAGTTACGAACGCAAAATGTGACGTGTAATTGGCGGCATAACTGGAATATAATGGGATTATGAACTGAAACGTTTCATCTGGCTTCAGCGACCATTGACAGCCTCCAAAGGCTCCGCCCCGTCAATCAATGTGAGAATTAAGATGAAGGACAAGAGAGGAGAAACGGGCTTATTGATTGGTCAAGTAAAAGTTTGAGAGGAGAGAGGGCACAGGTTGTGTCTGGCAAACTTCTTTAGAACGAACCCACTCAAACATCATTAGAGCAATGATCAAATAAATTTCTTCACTTGTCAAATCATTTCAACACTCCACCCCTGGACACACCGCTGCACCGTCAGATTATTGCGGCGAGTGTGAAATGCACGGCCCCCCCCCCCGTGAGAACGCGCGTCTCTTTCAGGTAAAGGTTTGAAAAAGCTGTTGCGACGTGATGACGCAGTGAAAATGAATAAAATGCAGTTTGTCAAAGTGCTTCCCATTCACATTCCCTATCGATGTCTACTGTAATATTCACAGTGTAAATGAAATGTTTGTTTGAACCAATTTAGTCTTTCTCTGTGGCTCTGTGACTAATGAATTGGCTTTACTAACATGTTTTTAGCCTTAAAGAGACTTTTTGACAAGATAATGTGTTTAGGCTGTGTGTGAGAGTCTATGTAAACCTGCCCTGAGTGAACAGATGAACATTTATCAGATCTCCTTTTGGCAGATGTAATCTCACACTCGTTCATTTATCTGGGTTTTTTTCCCCCTTTGGCCTCAGGCGGGAGAGCCTGTTTCAGCACGTGACAAAATTTACAGGAAACAACTAGAGCCTCAGGGAGGCTAAGAGGAAGCACACACACACACACACACACACACATATATATAATCACACACTCACTCATGGAAAAAAAAAAAAAAACACATGGACAAACACGACACACACCCAGATACAGCGTGTCACATGACACGCGTGCATCGGCCGTTTCGCGTCTCGTGTGTTTTCCGTCGGCTGAGGAAATTCTGAGTTGTCATTATTAAATTCTAATTCCCTCGCTGTCAGTTTCCATTACCAGCGCCGCACACAGAGTCCTAAAGGTTATTGATTTAAGTCCTAATCTATAAACAAATATATTACCTGAGGGGGTTTTTTTCCGGGCCGGGGCCAATGTTAAACGAAGGGCAGAGTCAGTTCTGATGGATGTTACCGTCGGAAGGTAAGGAGGGGGAGGGGGGGGGGCACAACATAACCCTCCCTCGCAACATAACCCTTCCTCACACACACCCCCCCCCCTCCTTACCCCAGCTGTAATAACGACACTTTAATTAACTGGCTCAAATTGAGACACTGTCAGGTGATGCAGCTACTAGCTTTTTGTGTGTGTGTGTGTGTGTAGGCTAACAGAGGGAGGAGAGAAGGTTTGTGGGAGACGCAGTAACGGTGGACAGAGGCGGAGTGAGGCTTTAATAGAGACTTTGGATGTGCTGTTTCACGTGTAACAGTCCAAAGCAAACTTCGGTGATTGGGCAAAGTGAGATTTCAAATTTCAGTCACAGCTAGCTAAGTCATAGCCACTTTTCTCTCTGTTTTTTCTTCTTTTTTTTTTCCAAGTCATCTGATATACCATTACGTGGTTGATTAAAGACAAAGTGACTGCGACAAAAGACAGAGACAGGGAGAGAAAGCGAGAGAGAGAGGGAGAGAGAGAGAGAGAGAGAACAAGGTCTCGGGCATAGCTCTCACAAGCGTGGAGATTACCAGCAGCCCACAGCCTGTAAGAGTGTCCGCCCAAGTTCAAATCAGTGGAACGACGGATGAGGCCTGAGGAGGGGTGAGAGGAGAGAGAGAGAGAGAGAGAGAGAGAGCGGCAGTGAAAGAGAGGAGCTGTGACTGTTACCAGTGGCTGGTCAATTACAGTGCTGCTTCAGTGCCATCTGTTAAAAAGCCTTCCACTCCTCCATGTGCTATCTCTCTCTCTCTCTCTCTCTCTCTCTCTTTCCCTCTCTCTCTCGCTCTCTCTCTCTCTCGCTAACAATCTTCACGCTGACGTGAGGACACAGAGATGCTGGAGAATGATAGCCGTCCAGCACTAGCCACCTTTATCTCAGAGGAGTACAATAGAAGGGGGATGCAGAAAGATAAGAGGAGGGAAGTCAGATGAGACCGCAGCGTGGTGAGCTAGACTCACTGTCTGACAACTGTTCAAAAGAGCAACAGTGCCACCTTGTGTTTGAGAATGGTACTGCAACTTAGCATGGCGTTGCTGTGGAGACTATGGCTGTGTCTGAAATGGCATACTACATACTACTCATATACTGATCTTGACGTAAAAGTAGTAAGTAGTATGCAGTACGTGAAAATTTTGCAGTACACGACAGTTACCCGGATGATGTATTAGTCTGGTGAAAATTTGCAGTATACAACCAGAGCTCACTTCATCAGGTACTGCATCCCATGATGCAACGCGGTGATTTCCAACTCTCTAAAAATGTCAAAAAACACAGTGGACAGCAGCAATCATGTGACTGTGTAGTACACTACATGAACGTTCTCATACTCACATACTGTATGATATACTGGGGTGTGGAGTAGTACACAGTATGCCATTTCGGATATACAAACCAGACATAGATGTTCACATGTTCACAGAGAAAAAAAAACACACACACACACAGACACACACATGCATACAGACACACACACAGAATGTACATACAAACACACATTTGCATATATCAGTGCATTGCATGTTAAAGTAGAAACTTACACAGGAGTCATTACACAGAGAGCAAATGTGGCTTCCTTCTTCCTTAGATAGAAGACCTGATATTGGGAGACAATATTCTTTTCAAGCTTCAAGCCTGATTAAGCATATTAGTGTGTGAGCACTGTTCTGCATATATATATGTGTGTGTGTGTGTGTGTGTTTATGATCTAGCATGATCTATTACAAGTATGGTATACATTCAACAAATCAAGAGAGAAGAGGAGGGAGAGAGAGAGTCTGTGTGGAAAGAGACAGAGAAAGTGGAGACAGGAAGAAAAGATATGAGGGGAATGGAGACCAGGAAAGATGGTGTGAATGAGTAAAAAAAAAAAAAAAACCTGCACCAGAATTGATGGGACAGGTGGTTCTCTGCAACTGGAGATGAGGAGGGGAGAGAGAGAGAGAGAGAGAGCACCTCTCGATCACCTTGGGAGTTAACTGGCAGAGTTAGAGGAGAAGCGATGAAAGTAAACGATGCAGAGAAACACACAAAAAAAAGGGTGTATTCCAGAGCAGCAGGAAAGAGAGAGAGAGAGATAGATGGAGGTGATGATGGAGATGGAAAGGTCTGCTCTGGTGTCCTTTACAGGCTAAAGGAGAACACAGAGGTCAGTGCATTTTTACCGACGCGCCCTGATACACGTTGACACACTGAGACACACCACAGCTATGATGGAAGCGGGGGGGGGGGAGCAAAGATCGTTTTATGTTGTGTGTGCGTGTGTGTGTGCATGTGTGTGTGTGTGGGAGGGTGGGAGGGTGTGGGGGGGGGGGGGTCTGAAAGCTCTGAGTTGAATTTGTACGTATTGATTAGATGAAGCCTGATTTGAATAGATGGCTAATGCACTGGCAGGGTTGAGAGGTTGTGAGGGTTGTCTACACTCTCGGACAGTCTTGACCTTCTCCAAGGTCACACACAGAGAGAGAGAGAGAGAGAGAGAGAGAGAGAGAGGGGAAGAGAGAGAGAGAGAGAGAGAGAGAGAGAGAGAGAGAGAGAGAGAGAGAGGGGAAGAGAGGAAAGAAGAAGCACTCTGACAGTTAAGAACTGGACCCAAGGGAGAAACATGGCCAGCTCTTCAAAAAGAGTCACACAAACCAGAGCACACACACACACACACTCTCTCTCTCTCATACACACACACACAGACACACTTTTTCTCATATACACATACACATACACACAAACACACTTATACACTCTCTCTCTCTCTCTCTCTCTCTCTCTCTCTCTCTCACTCTAAAACACACACTCACACACACAGACAGACAAGCAGATACACACACACACACACATACAAACACAGATTTCCTAAGGCTGTGCCTGCAATGTCACAAGTGTATGATGAAGACATTGTGGTGAGGGCAGTGTGAAAAAGCCCTCGTAGCTTTCCATCAACCACAACGCACACACACACAATAAAGAGCAAAAGCCAGACCCACACACACACACACACACACACACACAAACACAAACACAGACAGTTAATCATTCCTCTAATACAACAGGAAGGGAAAAGTGAGGTCACCAGAGAAGGTTACAGGAACGCAAAGTGTCTTTCAAATGGAGACTTGCTGCTTAGTATGCCGACCGCACTGAGGACAGTGTGTTTTTAATTCATTCATGGCTGAGGAGACAACTACTCAAACACACATACACATACACACACAAACGCACGTGCGCGCGACCAAAAAACCCACACCCGAACATGCGCACGCGCACACACACACACACACACACACACACACACACAGCAAGAAAGAGTCCACAGTAATCTGATCAAAAGTGACCTTCAACAGACGATCCCAAAAGGTTAGGGCTCCCACCAAATAAACTCACACAGATAATCATTCTCAGAAAAACCTCTGTGAGGCTATATTTCAAAGGCCTTTCAATTAACATGTTTTTCCCCCCTCTGCCTTGTCACATGGGAGACAGAGGGAAAGGAAATGAGAGGAGAGGAGAGGAGAGGAGAGGAGAGGAGAGGAGAGGAGAGGAGAGGAGAGGAGAGGAGAGGAGAGGAGAGGAGAGGAGAGGAGAACGGAACGGAACGGAACAGAGCAGAAGAGCTCCCATTTTAAACTCCACATAATTTATCAATTAGTTTATATATGACCTGTCAAATTACATACATTTACCAAATACTGGAGAAGCAGTTTCAACTGTAGATGAAGAACAGAGGCAAGAAGGCATCGTCCATCCATTCTGTTCTGTTTTGGGGGGTTTTGGGGGGGGGGGGGGGTTTCTTCCCTGCGATGATAAAGATGGTAATGTGTTGATGTTTTGCCATCGTTTTATGATTGAGAGCTTCTCAAGCCGGCTCGCTCAGACACTAATCAATACGAGTGATTGTTGGAAGGTCAATCACCACCATTCAAGCTGAACCCATTCACTCAACTGTGACCTACACCAAACAAATCACAGCAACTCTTTCAAAAAAAAAAAAGAACAAAAAAAGAGAGGGAGAGAGAGAGAGAGAGAAAGAAAGAAACGCCGCAGCTACCTCAAGCACCCGACCAGCGCTCATTTAAGGCATTTGATTCTTTTCTGCCTCTCCCCTCTTGTGTGAGGGAAGTAGATTACTCATATGACAGGCAGTACGGAGAGAAGGTGGTTTGGGAAGTGGAGTTGGGGGGGGTTGAGTCAGAGTTTTTTGAAGAAAAAAAAAGAGAGAGAAAGAAAATCGGAACGACCTTGACTTGGTTAGTATTTAATTTAAAAAAAAAAAAAAAAAGGGAAGAAGGAAATATGTGACCTCATTTTGGCAGGAGTCATTGTGGTTTAATTCCCACGATTTAAAGCTGTGGATTGTGTTTTATGCCTTTTTAATGGAGGACCAGCATTCTATTTTAAGGCCAGTCCTGCTGACCTTTCTCTCTCTTTTCTCTCTCTCTCTCTCTCTCTCTCTCTCTCTCTCTCCGTCTGTCTGTGCGCCCCCCTTCTCCTCCTGCCCTCCTTCCCTCAGCTCTGTAATTTCAGCTGGAGTTTGTGAAGGCAATAAATGTAATTAGTATCGTATTTCAGGCAGACTTTCCTCCGAGAAAAGGAGAGAGAGAAGAAAGGACAGGGAGAACGAGAGAGAGGAGGTGGGTGGGGGGGGGGGGGGAGTGTATGTCTCTCTCTTTACCTCCCTCTTTTGTCTTTCACTCTACCTCTCTGTCTCACCCTCTTTAACTCCTCCGTCGTTAAGTCTCTTCCTCGGTGTCCGCTGGCCTCCTGTCTTGTGCTACCGTGTGTCTCATCCTCTCAGCTGTGCCTTAGCAGAGTGCGGGACCGCCTCTGTCTCTCTCCATTTATACTGTCTTTTCCTCTAATAGGCTGCCAGGAAAAGGTCAGGCGAGCAGCGTGTGTATGCGTGCATGTGCATGTCTGGGTTGCCACTGCCGCAATGGATGACCAGTTCTGCAGCGCTGTCCACATGATGAAAGAGGGCCAGGGCATTCCCTCTCTAATGCCAAGGAACAGGCTGGTGAAGACACACAGACACGCTCATACACACACACACACTCATACACACACACACAGACACTTCACTTTCATTTAAGGTAAAAATACATTAGGGAGAACCAGCAATATGGAGGGACAGCTTGTAACCTGCACCTGTATTGGAGAGTGCAGTAAAGCAGGGTTGCCAGGTTAGAGTGGAATCCCCCATATTGGAAGACCATTCTGTTCACTTTAATTATTCCCCTGGCACTATTTACCATGTGCATTATTAAGTTAATTTTACATTCTTTTTAATGTGTGTTCCCAAGAGAGATTGTAGTAGCTGCCACTGCTGTTATCAATATGTTTAGATGTTTGGAAAAACTAATGCACCTGTGGCTTATACCAAACACGTCTGATATGAAAATAAATACGGAAGAGATGACAACAGGTTCTGCCTCATGCACATCCATGAGGTGATTTTGGTCTTCAAGAGGAAAGGAAATAGATCTCCGCAACCTACTATTCAAAAACAGTCAGCGTACATATAAAAGTACCACTCGCTTTTAAATGGTTTACACACACCGTGGATGTGTAGAAATTGTTTGAGAGTGTTTTCCCACAAAATTTGTGTACGGACAACTTAATCACCAACGAGTAACAAATGACAGATAGCAGAGAATGAAGAGACACAAAAAAAAAGGGAGGACGATTTTTCCTTACTACACGGTTTTAACCGTGTCTTTCTTAACAGTGATGGTGTGAGAGTGTGACAGAGTGGAAAAGAGTGATGGAGGAATGATTGTGTTATTTTCTGCAGCCATCAGCCAGGCTATTTACCCTCCACCACCCCCCCCCCCCAACCCCACAGATAATGGGGTGAAGTTTCCCTTCCTTCTCTCTCTCTCTCTCTCTCTCTCTCTCTCTCTGCTTGTCCTCCTCTTGCAGATTTGGAGTCATTACACAGCCGTAATCTCCCCATGTCTGCATTTCAGCCCTGCCATTTCTACACGGACACCCCCCTCCCCACCCCCCACAATTTCCTTTCTTTTTCTTTAATGGTTATTCAGCACTTTCTACCTCCTTCTCTCCCTTTTATCTACCGCACTCATTCATCCTGTGGCATTTCAAACATTTACAGGAAAGAGAAGAGTCATTCACACACACACACACACAGTGCGACTTCATTGGCAAATTTTATATATGCTCTCCTCTCAACTTCATATATGGTATGTCCCCCCAAATAACTACCTGTGTGTGCGCGAGTTAACGAGAGAGAGAGAGAGAGAGAGAGAGAGAGAGAGAGAGAGCACAAACGAATTTCCTGCTTATTATTATCATCTGTGGTGATATTAGTAACATTACCCTAGAGGTACACTTCTAATTATCTCTTGCCAAGTGACACTTCCTACAAGACTCTCCTGGATTAAAGAGTCGACCTTTGATCCGCATTTTAATTTCCCAAGGAAGAAGTGGAGGGGGGTAAAA
This sequence comes from Chanos chanos, assembly GCF_902362185.1. Classification (NCBI taxonomy): domain Eukaryota; kingdom Metazoa; phylum Chordata; class Actinopteri; order Gonorynchiformes; family Chanidae; genus Chanos; species Chanos chanos. Next base: position 7,687,295 of record NC_044502.1, read on the forward strand.
AACACTTGTCTATTTTTAATAAATTGGAAAATGACTTGGATGCACTGGCGATTAGGTTTGTAGAGGTGCACACATAGACATGGAGGGTGAAGTGGGGAGAGGGAGAGGGAGAGAGGGGAGAGAGAGAGAGAGAGAGAGAGAGAGAGAGAGAGAGAGAGAGTTGAGTTTATTTAACATGTTGTAGTGATATGAAAACTAGTTAAATTATCAGCAAGCCATCGCTTCATTATGACTAGCTAAGCAGGTCTTATGACACTCAAGGGGGGGATTCTGTCCAAACAGGTTCATTATAACCATCAGTAGGCCTTCATGGCTTAGTGCCCTGAGACCTTAGTTCAGAGTTGTAACGGAAGGAATAGCTAAAGGGCTAATGCTCTTCTTACAAAAGTTGGCACTCACTCAGAAGGATCGCTCTCAACTTCCAACAGTGCTAACGCTCCACAGCCGGGGAAAATCATCTCCTTTCACGTCATCCATTGATTTAAGAAAAAAGCTGCAAACGATCTGGTCCAGCCTGACGCTTTTGTTCAGACATTCTGTTTTGGCTGTTTCCACAAACTCCCGACAGCGTTCGATGTTTGCTTTAAGAGCAATGCTCTTGGTAGAGAATAGAAGGGGAAAATGCAGCCTTTATTGAGTCAGCTCGCGTCAATCCACTCTTTGTAAAAATCATATAAAAGAGGGGAGAGAAGTCAAGGACAGGGCGCATCATTAAAATATTGAGAATCATTCAGTGTCTCTTGTCACAAAGATGACACTCGAAATCCATTGAACTGTCTGAATTTCAAAAAACGACAACACAACAGCTAATGCGTTTGTATTGTAATGCTTGCTTTTCCCCGTTTTATACGTGCACCTGTCATGAGGTAGGCCTAAATAATATCAGTCATCTTTTTGTCCGCGCATTGACAAATAACCATCTGTGTTTTGTTTGCCAAAATATTTTAGATCATGAATCACTATGCTATTCATTTTCCCTCCCTCTACGTCTTCACAGTTGTCAAACAGTTGCACGTTTGCTTGCTGAGAGTAACTGACAGTAAAGTGATGACGTGAGGTGCTTCCACCTGTCCAGTGTCAAACTACAATAAAGAGAGAAGGACATGAATGGTGCCTGAACATTTTAGGATTAGGTCGATGGCGCCATCTGCTGGAGAAAGAGTTTTCCGAATACTCGTTCACATAGATAAACCCAAACAAGGGGCTGCTGAATTATGCTCCTGTTTCAAATCTAAATATCGTACATGGTGACATCAAAAAGTCTTGTGGAGGATTTTATTGGGGCTTGAATATCATGTCATATCACAGTACAGAGAATGTGAATATTTAGAAATGAGCACATGTGATCAGAAAAGCAAACATAAAAATAACTGGATCCGTTGTTCTTTCTAAACATTGTGTTCTTGTGAATGTGTGTGTGTGTGTGTGTGTGTCCTCTGAGCTGTGATTTAATTAACACATTTTACATTGCAACGGTTCTGGGGAGGGTAGAGAGGTGATATTCACTGCTGGGTTTAAAGGGGCAACAGCTGGCACCCCCTCATCCCATCCCATCCTATCAAAAAAACAGAGTGGCGCATCTGCAAGCAGAGTGAGAATGAATTTAAAGCAAACACTCCGCAGAGGCACGGCATTCTGTACCCAGAGACAAAAGAACGAACACCTGGTGGATAGGGGGGGGGGGAATGGTTGAAAATCATTGCGTTACGTTTGATGCATTTGACTTCACGTTCCCTTGTGGCATTGGTATTCCGTGAGATCTAAGGTTAATGCATAAACCACTCAGTGTGAGTGTGTTCCGCTGTGTGTATGTGTGTGCGTTTGGAGCTGGGGGGGGAGGAGGGTGCGTGCACTGCATCATTTTCAATTATCAGAGGGTATTGTCACTGGGAAATTAAAAGAAGCCAATTTCCCCTCCTCTATATTCAGCCTTAATTCACTCCCCTCAGCCCCTACAGCCCTTCTATCTGCGGAGCAGTCATGGAACGCCACACGTTCAATTTTCATCCGTTGTATCACCTCTCTGGGCAAAAAGCAGTTAAAAGAGCAGCTAAAAGAATGTTTCCATGTTTTGAGAATGTGAAATAGAATTTAAAAAGATAGGGTCTACGTAGTACCAAAGTAACTCCTGAAAAATAGTGAGACTATTTGCATATGTGCAAAACTATTAACTCATCTAACAATCGGCAAGAACAGCGATGCGCTGTTGTTCTGGCACGCGCTGGCAGACTCCATGTGTTTTTATAACGTTAGGATGACTCCGAGTGTAGACAGCACCACTATTTTCACAAGTTTGCGGTCAAAGGGTACTTGTGTTTTTTTTTTTGTGAATGCGGGCGATGTGAAGTGTGTATATGTGTTCCTGTCTATATTGGTTGTGTCACCGCCGCTGAGACTTTAATTCACACTGACAGTTGTACACGTAGGGGGTAGAAAGGGTTGGGGGCGGCAGGTCGCGATCATTGGGGAACGTCATGGAGGAATTATTTAACATCAGTTTGAAGGTTCACTTTCTAAATCAACTTTGACAGCGCAAAACACAAGTGTTTATTCTCTCTCTCTTTCTCTCTCCCTCGCTCTTTCCTCATTTTCCAACTGTTCTCCCTCTGTCCCCCCCTCTTTCTGCATTTTCCAACTGTTCAGATCAGAAACAGATCTCAGAGCAGACAAAAGTTTAAATACAGCGAGAAATGGCTTGTCTTTGAACAAAATGTGAAGCCGTATCATATCTCAATCGGTATAGACGTTTTGAGAACTTGTCTGTGCAAATAGCATTTATAGGCCCGTGGTCTTAACCAGAATGGAAAGCCGCAAGTCAGCTGTGGAGAGCAAAGTAGATAACCAGTTCAGCAAATTACCCGTCCAGTGATTCAGCATTGGATTTGGGCCGAAACTGGCCCTCCTTCTCCCTGCTCTTTCAAAAAAAAGAGAAGGCAATCGATAAAAACTTCATTACACGGACGCAGCTCAGTAATCTCCTTGCTCGCACGGGCACCTGTGTGTAATGATGTAGCCGTCAAAGCAGCAGACAAAGCTAATCTTCGTCCAGATGAAACTCGGTGCAGACCACGGGCATTTTCATACAGAAGAGTAAAAAACGTGGAGAAGCAGCATTTTCTATTTGAGAAAAATGTCAGTTTGTGTGTATTCTTACAGTTAGCAAAGTATTCAGTGGAGAGCATTAGCGCTTTGAATTTGACAAAATATCTGAAATTCGACTACTGTGCAAGTTCATCTTCTCCCTCATTGTAGAGAAGGCCAAAGATGTTTAAACAAAGCCCCATTCCTACATTTCACCAGAAGATGGCAGTGTGATCACTGGACGCAAATTTCTAAGCCAATTTTCAGGCAGGTGTCTTATTCGCAAACTAGGGCAATACGCTTTTCATTCCGTCTGCTCTGTAATATGATGCATGTCACGGAACAGTTCATTAATTGTGGATGAGGTTAGTACTTTGAGATGAAAAAGTTTGTCTTTGTCAGAAATATAAAATGCCTTCACTCAGTATGATTGCGGCGGCTCTGTTCCATTTGCTTTGAGATTTCGATGATGGCGTGTTTGACCTCGGAGAGAACGGTTTGTTTTAAAAAAATATATATTATATATTATATATAAAAACCTGCAGTGTGCACGTCATCTCAGGTCTAAGTGGAAACGGTCGTCTTTGACTGTGTTACACTGAACGTCTTCATCCTACCTGGGGGCTGTTCCAGAAAGCAGGTTTAGTGAAAACTCCGAGTTATATAACTCACATGGAGTAATAAACCTCCTAATAGAGCAGTCCAATGGCTTTATTCTCCAAGCAAAACAAAGCTATGAGGCTCTTCTATTAGGAGGTTTACTACTTGTTCTGAGTTAACTCAAGAGTTTTCACTAAACCTGCTTTCTAGAATACCCCCGGTTTGGTTCCGCGCAATGTAAATAGTTTTGACCGAAAAAGTTGTTCTCCAGCAGACTTATCAAACTCTACAAAAAGCACTCAAGAATTTCGAATTTCACTCCCTGAATTTATGAGTACACAGAAAATTTTTAAAAAGCAAGCTTTAACTTTCCAAAGTAACACCTCCAAGCCAAATTATTTGTCTACAAGCTTTATTGGTACTTGTTTTTGTTTTGTTTTTTTCTTTAATTTCACAAAGTTCCACAGACAGCCCTCAGTAGAATTCATCAGAAAAACTTCATGAATGATCATTTACAATGACCTGCATGACAAACCAGTGCTTGAAGTTTGCTGGATTTAAAAGGAATTTTGTTGTTTCACATATTCGGTCCTCATAGGAGACAGTGACTGTTTTGTGTAAAGTTTTGTTTTTTTTGTTTTTTTCCTTTTCTTTTTCTTTTCTTTTTTTTTTTTTTTTTTAAATCACTAGGCAGCTGACACTGATGAAATTACATGAAGTTACACAACATTCAACCTCTGACTTCTCCTTCACGCTATAGCCTCTAAAAACATTGATTAGAATCACAAAAAGAACAGGGTGTAACAAAAAATCTCTTTTGAAAACACAGCTGAGAAAAACAAATGAGGAAAACAAAAAAAAAGGAAAAAATGCCCAGATCCTACACAAGCTGCTACAGAGAACTAGAAGCTTCTTTCACACAACCAAAAAAAAAAAAAAAAAAGTCACTTTAAACAGTTACACCACAGGATTAAGTGTCCTCTCAAAGCAAAAAAAAAAAAAAAACCCTACTACAAACTAAAAACAACACTTCTTTAGATGGCATCTGGTTATTCTACTCAAGCTGTATTCCCTTTGAAATAAGAATTAACAGGGGGGAACAATGTGGGGGGAAAAAAAGAGAAATTACATTGCCTCCTATTGCAAAACAAAAAAACAAAAATGTACAAACAGAATTAAAAACGTACCAAAAAATCACTTCAATCCAGTTTGATACAATTTACGCAAACATCCCTCACCATATTGAATACTTCAAAATCACATTTGCTAAAGGTGTCACGAAGCATATGTTTAATTCTCAACATGAACAGGAGAAACAAAAAAACAAAAAAGAGCTTTAATTTCAACAAACAGTGACTTAGCTTGTGTGAGCAACTGGTGACACGATAACAACATGGTCAAGTTCACTGTGACGCCAATATTTCCAAAAATTTGGGGGGGGGATCATCGTGAGAATAGAAATAATAATAATAATAATGGTTTACATTGCAACATCTAAGGCCTTTTTCTCAAAAAAAAAAAAAAGAAAGAAAAAAAAAAATCAAACCATCTCCCAACCAGCAAGTGTACATCCCCCACTCCTGCACACACACACCTCCGATCTCATACAGACAAGCCTGCTTCACTTCCTCATTCCGCCTTGGGCTTTGCACCAGGAATCTTGGCCTGAATCCTGTCAATGCAACACACACATACACACAATTACACCAGGGTTACACCATTTTAACAACATTAAGGGCAAGAGAGTTAAATAACGCCACTTAACGAATCCACTCTACCCCCTTTACTACCTCATTTCAGTGGCATGCCGATTTTTCTATCGATGAATCTATAGACTACTTTAAAGATGAGTCGATTAATCTAGACGATTAATTTACCTCCAAAAAAAAAAATCAAACTGACCATTTCATTTGAGTGCATTTTTATTTTGACAACAACAAACTGTGTGTCATTGTGGTGGTTTGGCCTTTTCTGGCGGTCCATCGTCCAGAATAGCACCTGCGTGTTTTCTCCCCAGGTGCTTCTGCATAGCGCTAGTGCTGCTGCCGTACGCCACCGAAACTTTGTGAACATAGTGTACAAACCACCTTTTTTTGTTTCGTGATAATCTGAAGTACTCCCATACTTTCAAAGTCTCGGGTCGTTGGAAACTTTTACACTGAGCCTCTTTTGCAATCGGATCGCACTTCAGTGTATGTGCCTTTGCATTCTAAGCCAGTCAAATGAAAGAACTTGAACATGGGCTAAATGAGGCGGCAATTAGGCCTACAAATAAAAGAACAGGCCGGTCGGTCCGAATTTCGAGACGGCGTTTGTCAAATTCCTGCTTATTTGCGGCACGACTTCATTGCACAATCACTTGGGTCTTTTTGTTTTGTTTTTTTGTTTTGTTTTTTTTTTAAACTGGCCTAGGGATGTCTACTTTGACGTTTTGGAGTCGTGCTAATATGCGGAGTCGAGCCAAAGCGCAGGGCTGTTGCTACGGAGCGCGCACGGCGCACTACAGGCTTTTGATCTCACGCAACGCTTAGTCACATGCCCAAACATCCTGTGAATCTCTCATTGTCGTAACAGTGGAGGCAAAACCAAACTTTTGCATAATATAACTTTATATTTAAGTTGTTTACTTTTAAGTTTAATAACGAACTCTAATTCGTTTTGGCACATATCTTTAAGTCCTTGTGAAACATGGCATGTAACCTTTGGACTAGCCCATTTTTATTTTCAGCTATTCTTTTCACTCAGAAGTCTTTTTTTGTGTGTTTGAAAGAGAAAAGTCGGTTTTGTTTTTAAAAGGTACTATACCCATGTGTTCCTCAAATAAAAATAAAAAGATTTTACCCAAGATTTTGGCCTTTTCTTTAATGGTTTTCACAGTTTGTTTACAGTGACTTTATGTTCCTCTTAGAGTTTTTTAAACATCTCTCCAAATATGGATAGCTGCTATATAGTATTTCATATCTCATCGAATCGGAATCAAATTGAATGGAATCGGTAGCATGTGAATCGGAATCGAATCGGGGCATCTGTACCAATACCCAGCCCTAATAGTATTACTGTTCCAGTTTGCTCTGCTGTCTGACAAGTATTCGTAGGACACAGAGAACCCTTTTAAGTTTGACTCTACATTTCAATGGTATTTTAAATATGAAGTGGGAAGGGCTGAGGGCTTTACACATATCTGTGCAGATGCCTAAGAAGTCACACAGTGCCAAGAGGGTTCATTTACAGAAGATAATGAGATTTTACATTGACATTATATTAACACATAACAACCTGATTAGAACAGCATCTAAGTATGATCTAAGTATGAGTGGTATCAAGTATAAACAAAACACTTACTTTCCACATATGTCTTTGGTATGCTTTTTGACCAGATCATAGTAATGGTCGATTTCTTTCTGCAGAGAGAGAGAGAAGTACATTTTAGAAAAACAGGTTGGCACACACATCATGCTTACTCAACAATTTGTGTCCGGCAAAAAGGAAAAAAAAAAAAAAGTTTTAAGCGCATTAATCTGATAAAACAACTGCATGGCAGCTACTGAAGCTTTGTGATCATATAAGTGTAAAATTAATGGTGGAGGCTACAGTGGTCTGTGTCAGAAATTAGTTTGAACCCCTGGTTTAAAAAACAAACAAAAAAAGTGATACAAACCTGATATTTATCATACACAACTGGCCAAGTGAAAGCTCCAATAAAGCCTGGAAACACAGACAAAACAAACGTTAACAATATAATCAAAAATAATCATCTCACACACATCCATGGGATTGAAGCATTAGAATGACTGCTGACAGTTTCAGGCCACATCCACACGACGACAACGGTGAAAATGGGAAGTTTTTGCGAAAATGGGAAGGTTTTGATAAGCTTTGGCCTTTCATCCACACAACAGCATTTTCCAGGCCCGAAAACGGAAACTTTTGAACACGGGTTCCAGAGTGGAATCTTCTGAAAACACAACCCTTACGTCGCCGTGTAGACAGGTGAATACGGAACCTTTTGAAAACAATGACACGGCCCCACCTCGCACGTGGCTCTTTACATTTTGGTGGCGCTCTTATGTGGTGGTCGTATATTTGAGCGGCAAAGTTACACTTCCACCTACTGGCCTGGCATACACACTACAGCGTTTTTCACTCAGTTTGCAAATCGGTGTGGAACGAAGATGAGTTCTCAAGACACTGCCGCATGGACGAGACACTTTGAGGACGGGGCCTCAGAGGCATAAAAAAACAGCAGTCAGTCCTCTCTTGGTTGCAAATAAACTCAAAGACAAAACCGTTTTAATCTCTGTGAGGGGAGATAAACCATCAATACCGCTCACAAACATCATCCTATTTTTGAAGTGAGAGGTATGTTTACATTGTTAACTGACTATGTAACTACTTCGGCAATCCTATCAGCCTTCTTCCCTCTGTGAAGCACAATAAAAACAACACAGACCACAGAATTAACTTCGTCAAAAACAAAGACTACTGCAGAGGTAAATTGTTACAATACACACATGCTGGCTTAATTTAATCACAGTTTTTCCAGCACGATAGTTAGCTGTCTTTCTTCCAATTAGCAGTGAAACAGTTATGTTTCTCAATGTTTGTCTCATTTAGTAACAGGGTGAGGCTGTTTAGTAACAGGCTTTATTTCATTACACCACTCTGTAGAGTTTTGGTGAATCTGGAGAACTTACCAAGGATGATGAGGGTTAGACCATTGAACAAGGCACCGATGTAGGTGCAGATCCACATGAGGACAGCAAACTGTAGAGACAGAGAGAGAGAAAGAGAGAGCCAATGTCAACACAAAATGAGACTCTTTTAAAAGACAGTAAAATTATCAATGTTTGAGCCCGTGTAGGGGAAAACATTTTTTGCATGATCTATACCACACAGAAATTGTGCATTTTATGTCTCTCTTTATATCTCTCTCAAAGAATAGTTTGCAAACGAGTATGGTGTCTCAGCATGACATAGTGACTAAGAAGCCTATAAGGAACCTGTTCCCAGATCAGTTTGTTATAGTAGCTTCAAGACACGCAACAAACATGCTGAATAAACAAAGATACGGTAATCATTTCAGATGTCTGATCCAAAAGAAACACCGCCTTAAGCCCGAAAGACAGACTGTCTATAAACACACCATACACAGTAGACAGGGGAGACCTTAATGACTTTGGGTCCTGTCTTACATAAAAAGCCCAAGCTGAATATTACAGATCTGCTAAGTGACCAACCAGTGGTCAAGCTGATTTCCACTGACATTTGTGCGTTGCTTTGGGAAACAGAGACATTCCTGAGTAAGTCCACTGGCTTGGTGGGTTGGGGGCGGGTGGTGGGGGTTGGAGGGCACTGGTGGGATTAAAACGTCAGTCTCTCTGAACTCAAGCGAAAGGGCAGGAGGTCTTAGCGAAACCCTAGCTGTCGGCCGCTCCGCCGTCCGTCCCTCCTTTTTTTTTTTTTTTCGACCGGGGTAACCGTCTTCGCCTCTCCTTACACGGGAGCTTCTGTCCAGGCTCGAGAAGGTCCGTTCGGGGCACCGGGCCAAGCGGGAGCCAAGAAAAGCCCCGTGCTGCTGAGTTATCACAAAACGCCAAAACAGCTCTTCCATTACGCCATCAGTGTATCATCCCAGCCGTTCACGAAATATCCTACGTTACATTTCAAAATGAAACCGAAGGAGGGTTTTCCAGTATGCTCGTATCGGAAAAGGACAAACTGTACAGTTGCGCGTGTCAGACAAGGACCGCTCTGTAAGTCAAGTTGATTGGGGTGGGGTGGGTACCCGAAGCGTCAGGGAAGTGACAGCTTGTTGACACTTGCTGCACAAATGGTCAAAAGGGGGAGAAAAAAAAATAAAAGATGTTCTGACATAGTGGTACTTTTCCTCGGTGGTACTTTATTTGTCTGTGCACAGAGACGGTACTGTTCTATAGAACCAGCCGATACATCAGAGGACGAATAAAGAGACTTGACGGGGGTAACGCTGGCCCGAGATCAAAAATCCCGTTTTCTTCTTCTCTTTCCGACCCATTCAAGATTACATAACCGACGAAAATATACAAAAAAAAAAAAAGGGAAGACTTAACCGCTTTTGTTTCAGTTGAAGGACTGCTATGCTAACTAAGTAGCGTGCCAATAATTGATGCTGTTAAACAAAGACCCGTCGCTCCTCCCCCAACAATAACATGACCCAGCCATGCAAAATTCTTCCGCCCTGTGACAGATAGAGAGAGAGAGGGGTCTGTCCCCTTGGCACCAGCTTTATCCCGCCAGCCCGCTGGACAAATCCCCTCAGCTCGGTCCACAAAGACCGCTTTGTCAGAGTGCCCGTGACGTGACCCCTCCCCCCTCAGCGAGGCACCTCACGGCTGCCTCCTTTTTTTTTTTTTTTTTTTTTTATTAAATGTGTGTGAGGATACAAGCTGCCCAAAGAGCACGAGCAAAATGCCGAAAAAAAAGGGGGGGGGGGGGGGGGTGAAACCTCCAAAACACTCATTTTGAATATTGATAGCACCATTCAAAAACTCTGCTCCCATCAACGTAGTCAGAAAATAAACAACACCTCCAGAAACTTCCGTACCTGATAGGTGATCAGGCGAAGCACAGATTATTCAAAACTTTCATTTGTTTATGTATCTTGATTCCCAGCTAATTTGTTTATGTAACTTGAGTCAGAGGGAAAATTACCATAACTGTTTACGACTCAAACACACACAGAATATAAATTGCCATTACAGACCAGCGGAAGTGGGTGGGATGTAATGAAGTACTAAAGCTTGAGGCGTTGTTAAAATAAAACACTGTGGTAGTTTCTCTGTACCTTCAGAGAGTCCACCAGGTCCTCCACCAGGAAGAGATGTCGCAGCTCCTTCAGGCATCTGTTCACATGCACCAGAGCCTTATCACTGTATGTATGCACTGTCTCCGCAGGCAGGGCGATGTCCTGATCCAAGTACATCCTGTACGAGACAGAGACAGAGACAGAGAGAGAGAGAGAGACAGAGACACAGAGAGAGAGAGAGAGAGAGAGAGAGAGAGAGAGAGAGAGAGAGAGAGAGAGAGAGTGTGTGAGAATGTGTGTGCGTTAAGCATTCAGTATTGAAAACACAACAGAAGCCTGGGCCAATACGTATTAGACAGCACAGGGTAAGAGCACACAGATCTAAGACCAGCGTCACTCTGTCAGTATACTTTATTTATTGGGATGACAAAAGGCATAAATTGACCCCAGATCAGCAGTCTGAGGAATATGACATGCATGACTTTATGACACAAAAATGCCAGCATTCATGGATATGAGCATGTGATAGATTGGAAGTGAAATTAAAAAGGAAAGGGAAAAAGAGAGAGAGAGAGAGAGAGAGAGAGAGAGAAAGATGAGGTCTGAGAGACACATCATACACCTTGAGACAGGAAGAAACTGTCTTTCCTGATCTTGCACAAGCAGAGGGATTAATATTCAAACAGCAGTAATACCTGAACCGTGTGAATAAATAACAGTTAAGTGGTTTAATGGTAATCTGCACACTTTGAACCATTCAAATCTGCCTTTCCTACTCTAAGCAAATATGGCCAGACCAAAGCCCAGATTATTCAAACTGTACATAGCAAGACATCTCCCTCATACAGGCAACTTTGATAAAGAGTGTCAACAGTCACAAGATTGTACAAGCAGGTGAAAGGTCAGGAAGCATTCCAGAGTGACATATCTGAATCTTCTGGACAAGGGTCGAGGGTCAAGACTAAAAAGTTGTCAAGTAAGATCATTTTCCGCACTTTTCTACAGTGCAGTTCTGAATTGTCACAATGCTGAGTTGTTTATTAATATTTAATGAAATTACTGAATTAACTCACTAAACGAACCAATTCATTTGCCTCCTTGGTGAACAGACACATGTTTCTAAGTCGTGGTGAACAATGAACTCTTGAATTGGGGATTCGAAAACACATTTAAGAAATGCAGACCAACCTGACCAAGTATGATTGGAACGCAACTGTTAGCACAAATGCTTTTGTAGATGTAAAAAAAAAAAAAAAAAAGCAACAAAACCAAAACAAAAAAAATAGGCCTTACTTAAATGGGTGGCCATCTTCAGACTTCTGCACAGCCTGCAGGATGCCTTTGTATATCCTGAAAGAGATGGTGACGGACAGAAGGGCTAGAGAAATGTAGGCGCACACACTGACAATGCTACAGGTGCTCAGGGACAGAAGCAGGAACAGGCTGGCACCAAACACCACCGCTGTCCGCTGGAAGTCACGCCAGTGCAGGAGGTCTTCCACTGCAGGAGAAGAGAGGAGGCATGAGTGGGCATATATTGCTACTATACAAAGACAGAGGACAATGGCTGAGTGTGACACGGGGGGGGGGGGAGAACGAAGGGGAAGAAGAAAAACGTACTGAATGGAACGCAGAAAAGTAAAGCAACTCAAACATATTCGTTCATTCTGTTCAGTCGCAAAAAAACCCACCTAAAACCACACTTCCGCATTGCAGCGGTTACTGCCAGAGTCAGCTGTTTGCGCAAGTGTCCGTTGCAACTACTTAAATTGTTCAATCCTCCAACAATTCGGGAACCCTACACCTGATGTTTAATACTATATAGTTCTACTTGACTTACTTGAATGAATGATACTAAAAAGGCGTCCAGGATGTCACACAACTTCTTACGTGTTCTGGGGAATTTTACAATTTGAAAAGGCAATATTAGTTGCACACTCATGAATGCTCTGAAATTGTCTGTATATTTGTTTGCTAGGGCTGCAGGTCACACTTTAACGAACATCGTCTGGCAATACGATGTCTGCACTGAAGACACTTAATACAAGATATGGGGATACAAAAGATAGGCCAGTCATAATTAGCAATTCCGTATTCGGATGGAGAGCATTACCACCCCCGATTCACCAAACAGCAAACGCTATAAATACAAAAGCGTGAACGAAATTGTGTTTTCGAAAAGGTTACATCGTCTGAATTAGTTACTCAAGCGTCTTTTTGGGCGTGTGTTCACTCTCGCATGGAAAGCGATTCTTCGCAAATCAGACGCAGGCTCGTAATGAATGCTGTTCACTTGCTAGTGAGATAAGGGACTAAATACGAAAAATAGTCACGATGACCAAGCGGGTCAATTCCGTACGGGAGATAATTTCTGCCAATACATGCTCAAGTAAATCGTTGAGACAATATGAACGCATTTTAAAAATTCCAGACAGCACTAATCAGCGCCAATGGCGTATGGTTTCGCCCACACCGTTACAGAATTAACGTCAGCGACCGTGTTGATAACACACGAGTTAGCATTTAAGATAGCGTGAGTTAGCTCGGAAAACAGTTTGGTGCGTGTCATATGAAACATTAATCCACTCTTCATGTAAATCTCTAAACTACTATTTGGAGACCGAGTTGATCTGAAATTCGGTTGACTAGCTTACTTTTGTGGCACATATTTGTTGATGTCGGTGCGGAGCAGTTCAAATAGACTGCAAATTACAGCTGCTTACTGGTTTGACCAGTCACTATGGCAAGACTGAAGTCTGTCTGTCGAAATAATCCCAAACGTTCCCACTTAGGATATACAAAGACATACTGAACAAAAACAATGAGTATTCACGACCATCTTCAAATGACGGGATGTCTTGTATCGCACATGCAGTTCAGCTCAACGCGGAATTGCTCAGGCCAAGGCCTATCGAGCCCGCTCGACATTAAAAGAGCTCGAGCCATCTGATTCCTTGATGGCGTCCCTCTGAATGAAAATCAAAATGAGTCGGCAAGAACAACAGTACAACATTATTTACGGATAAAATAACATGGAACAACTCGGGCCAAAAAAACACTAACCTTGCTTAGAGCTCATCTTGGTCCTGCTAACATACACTTGTTTAAGTGCAGAAGAGAGAAATGCCCTAATGACAAGCTTAACTTCCGGTCTTTAGTTGTACAGGGAAATTTCAATACAAAAGTCCCCACAGCTACACTTGAAAGGCTGACTTCAGTAACTCCGCGAGAACACTCTGTAACTTATCCGTCTGTGCACATTAACTAATGAGAACACCACTCTTCACGCCTGATTAATACGTGCACATAGTCTGATATCAGTGGCATGACCTCAGACTCTCCGAGAAGTGCAAAATATTTAAAGGGGCCCTCAAAACCTCCTTCTGTCTAAAAACGAATGCATACTTTGAGCCACGTGATAAAGCTTGACTAAAAATATCTAAAGATACACACACTGACTTTGGTATTTAAAAGTAAAATAACACTTGTGTCGAGACATATTAACCAAATTGTAAATCCTGCTATTTAACAGTAGTATTATAAGTATCATTTCAGTAAATGCCTTAAGGAATGTACAGTTACAATGAAGTTCTCACAAGGACGAAAATAAAGCACATGGGTTATGCTGAGAGACTGTTTACTGACAGTGACTAGAACTTTCTACCCTCTCAGCAAATACCTGAGAGAAGACACAAACAACCAAGTATTCCAACAGTTGTGCCTAGTGTTACTTCTAAAGGCTGAACAATAAATAACACAATTCCTAATCCAATTTGCAAAAAAAAATTAAAAAAAACAACAACTATATTTTCCTCATTTCAAAGACCCATGCAGCAGGAACGACAGCTCATGGGTTATTCAACTGTTCACCAATATACCCCATTCTTTCCAGTGTTTCGTCTCCATCCCTCAGCTTTCCACGGTTGTGCTATACCAGTAGCGGTGGTTCAGTCACGCATTCCAGCCGTGTGCGTGCCGCTGGAGTAGCAAGCTGGAACGGAGCGAAAAGTGAAGGAGAGAGGGCAGTCTCTACGACCCTCTTGCTGGAGCTGGAGGACAGGGACTGGAAGGGCTGAGGGACTGCTGGAAGGCTGTAACCCTCCCTGCTTGTCCCTAAGCACTCCCGCAGCTGGCAGGACTGCTGAGGTCAGCTCTCCAGGCGCTACTGATACTCGGTACATCCAGACACAGCAATGCAACAGCTCCCCCAATGCTCCATTACACGTTTAATCCGTGTGTGTGTGTGTGTGGGGGTCATGTTTTGATGGTAACCAGCACTCACGCTGTTCTAATTCTGACCAGTGTGGTGCACACTGTCAGTGTCAAACCACGGAAGTTGCTAAAGACTTTCTCAATACATAGTTACTGTAATGTTCTATAAATGGTACTATAATAAGTAGTAACAGAGGCCATGGCAGTGAAGCTCTGCTCAAAAGGATATGTTTTTCCCCTTTGGCTCCACTTGTAAACATACCATTTTATAATGCATAGGGAAGTTAGAACGGTTTAAAGACATGCTGCTGAAGTGCTGACTGCGTTAAAAAATGTTAACCGAAGTGATACACAAATAGAAAGGATTGCATTCAAAACAGGAGGCAAAAGTATGCCTAAAATACAGCATACCATACATGGCCCCACTGATTTTTTATTCAACGTGACTAATACATACTAAGTTAAAAAAGAGAGAAGTAAAAACACACACGCCAAAATTATATACTGGGCTTTATACACGAACTGAGGTAAATGAAAAAAAAAAAAAAAAACTGAACAAGGCGTGAATTTAATTACAGACATGACACGAATTTAATTACAGTACTCATACTCAATGTTTTTCGTGAATTGATCCACAAGATGGCAGTGTACTCATGAAAAATAAAACTCCCTATGGCAACTGCCAACATTTGTTTGTAATTAATCCTGGACGGCTTTCTAACACGAAATTTGTGTTCATGTGTCAAAGCAGGCCCCTCAATGAGAAGAACAGAATGTATCAAACATGTTATGTCTGCGTGAAAACACTGCCAAGTCACGCAATCAGGTGGCGAAAAGCAGAACAAATCAGAAACCGCTATTATCTAATCCTCATCATGAAAAAACGTGAAATGAATAATATAAAATGACCACTTTAATTTTTTATTAATCTTTTACGAAGATTTGATCGAGTCCCCACAAAAGCCCTGCATTTGTCTGTGGCGTTGAGAACGATTTCACCTGCAATTCAGCGTCAGCTAGGTAGTGGACACCGTGTACCTTCGCCTAACGACGAAACTTGAGAAAAGTATTGTGAACCGACAGGCAAACTCATTTACAGACTAACTATACCGGATCTGACGTCAGATACTGATGGATGATTGAAACTGAACAGAAAAAATACCCATCTGCAGAAGAACTATATATACAGGGAATAACATATCAGCAAAACCAGATAAGTGAGATGGCGAAGAAAATTATCTTTAAAATCTCCATAAAAGCTCATTACAAGATATAAATAAGTCTACTCACATGAAGATGATTTAGACTGGTCCGACGTGGTTGACTTTGGGGTAATTTTTTCTATTGTTTCGGAAACATCCTCTGCTTTTGACTGTTCTTCACTACTTGCATCTTCAAAGCTGATTAGCCCTGGTTTCTCCACCTCCTGTTCCGGAGCAGAAGGTTCAGGTTCGGGCCTGGTGAAGTCTGAAAACGAGTCCATGATTGGGTTCTCATTACGTGGCAACGTGGACCTGTGGCGCTCAATAGCATCCTTCGCTCCCCCGGCCAAATCTAAGATATCGTCGTCATCAAAAGTTGTGTCAGGAACAAAATTCGTGGGTGCATCATCCAAAACTACACCAGAACTCTCTGTTCCATACAGGTCTTCCTGGTGAAATTTGAAAGCGTCATCGGAAGGCGTCGTTGAGCTTACTTCCACTTGATCCTCCATTGTGAAATTAACGTCTTCTTAAACAATTGTGTTCACTTAAAACATTAAGTTTTGTGCGAATATTTTCCTCAATAGAACTTTGCAAGGCCTCGCGTCGACCAACCACGCGCTCAGAGATGCCTCTCAGGTTCAGCAAACCTAAGAAAGAGGAACAGCAGACCGACGCACAACGCGCCAGAGGGCATGGATATATGTTAATTAGGAAACTTTTGATTGGTTATAGTTTGAAAGGGGCGTGACTTCAACCCCACGACTCCTTCCTTTATAGTATCTGGCTGCAGAGCCTATTACTCTAGTTCTCTCGCTAGGGTATCAAATTGACGGAAATATATGAGAAAAAATACACCAAGAATATTTGTACATATGTGTTTCTGGTTATCTATGCTAATTATAGAAACGAGTTTTTTTTTTATTGAAGAAAAGTGGAAATAACACAACTTAGCACTTGGACACCGCACATTAAACAAGCAAGTAAACAGGAATTTTCCTCCGAGAATATGAGCATGACCGTATTAGTCATGGGACACGTTACACATGTGCAGTTGTTAATGGCCTTGACCAGGCGAAGATACATATGGGGAAAGGGGGGCTGAAAGTACGGCTGGTGTTGGGAGTCCCAGGGGAAAGGCTATTAACAGCAGACGAAACTCTTTTGAATGAACCAGACGAATCCTTTGAGAGTTTACTGAACAGAACCTATATGCCTGTAGCGCTAATTCAATAGCCCATAGAAGACACATAAGTGACGAAACTGAAACTTAAATGATTAAATGGCGGGAGTTGGAGATGTAGCAGGTTGAATGCTGTCGATTTGCGCAACAATGAAAGGTTGTGAGTCACGTGTTCTCACGAAAAAAAAATTACATCTATATCACAGTTTGCAGTTATTTATTTTGCATATGACTTCCAAAGCGACTTCCAATACAGTACAAAACCAATACAGTAAATAACCATTTAGGAACCGATTGTTGCATAAGTGCCACTGCAAAGTTCATTATCAGGCTAGACACACACACTTACAGCTTAAAATGCATACATCTTTGAGTTTCACACTGATGCATAAGCCACACTATGACTAAACGACGATACACAGACACTGTTGGGTAAGACAGGCCACGCGACAGGAACACACCTCCGGCACACATTAGTGAATGTCCCCCTGTACATTTATCTTATTGTCCTGTGAACTATGCAGATATGTTTCTCAGAAATCTCACAGCCTCAGGGAACACGATTACAACACATATGTTTCCCAGACTGCATTTATATATGTTTTTAAAATGAAAAATTAAGGTCTACGTGATGAAGACATTTAGTCGAACATTGGTTTAGGTGCTGGACTCTTGCCCACTAGACAAGTTTGTACACTGTGTCCACGAAGCTGATGCTTACTCCACACTTGGTAATCTGTAGGCCACAGAAGTTATTCATGTTCCAAAAGAAAAGGGCAAAGTTGGGCAGTAGAGTCCAAAGCTCAGCCTTCCGTAGGCAACTGAATTTGAGCACACACGCTGGTCACTTTTCAATTAATCAACCCACATGTTTGTACTGCTTTTTGGGTGGTAAGTTTAATATTGGTAGAGATACAGTGTCAATTTAAAATACAGAGAGGTGTCAAATTATATTTATTAAACAATGAGCAATAAATATCACCAGTAATAAAATATCAAATTAAATTTGACGTATTAACAGTGAACATTTAACATTAATGGTCCACAGCAAACTTGTTGATAACCTATAACTACAGCCGCTTTCTGTATGGAGGCAGTGGATAAGAAGTACATGGAGGATACCATTAGGTCTCCGGAGAGCACATGACAGATAGCTGTGACTGAAAAACACAGAGCCGATTCAGTGGTCCACAGTCACTGAGATCTCCATTGTTTCAGAAGTCTCCACTGAGCAATGGCCTAACCAGTTATACAAGGCTGAAAGAAAACAATCCGTCCTCCAGCAGACAGATGAGTCAGCTTTGATTTGGTCTGTGATTACAAACGCATGGTAGCAAAAAGAAAAAAGCTCCACTCACCGACCTGTGGGTTTGTACCTATGCCAGGCCTGTTTGTTTTGTTTTGTTTTGTTTTATTTTGTTTTGTTTAAGTTTTTAGGCCTGATTAAAAGAGGAATCAAAGACGCAGAGTTTTACTTCCTCTGCAACCGTGGAAGTAATTTGATACTCGACACAAACGACTGAAACTGATTCGGGAGAACAGTTGCTTCCAATTTTCAGATATGGTCAGACAGGTCAACACCCATTGCAGTGCTGATGTCTACGTGCCAAAGAGCAGGATCACTGGTATGTAGGCAGGAGTCCAAAAAACTGCATTTTTCTGATTTTCTGCAGGCTAACAAGCGTTACGCATATGTGTTTATAAAGAGAAAACAGGGATTAATTTATTGTGTTTTCCCTTTTTTAAATGGTAAGCTCACAACTATGACTAGAAAAAAAAATTGCCGCAGTAACAACACTTATTACTTTTAAGTAAATGTTGCACTATGTGAGAAACCACTCGGCAAACCACTCGGCAGACGAACTGAAGCATTTGTACAGATGTTGGCTAAGAAGCTAAAAATTCTGAACCATATTTTCCCTGGAACAGTAATGTCACCGAGCAAAGCCAGCCCTCAGAAGAAGTCCATCATCGCTTAGGATTGGGCAATCGTTTGCAAGCGCTCGTACTTTCCTGCAAAACCAAAAAAGGAGCTGTAATAGATTTACTTGTGACTAAACATGCTGTCATGGGGTGACAGGATACGGCCTCTTTGCCCTTTGACCTATAAACGCACATCATTTTCCCCAAAAGTGTTTACTTCTTCATTTATCGTGTAAAAATTCCTACCAAAAGTCTGACTCCATATTCATGTTTTTAGTGTTTTGGCTCGCTGGTTTGTTTAGATAGCGAAAGGATTGTGTATGTGTTTGTGGTTTTGAACGTCACATTAGTACAGACACACCCAGCTGTGTTTCAGGCATGTGAGTGTGAGAAGGCCAATCAGAAAGTCGTACTTGTCAAAGGTGTGGCAATTTAGCAGACTGGGTTTGCCAGAGTTTTTCATGGTAATTAATGTTAGTCAGGTGTGTGGATGTCACTCTGGATCTAAATAAATGAACCCATTCATACGTAATCATTTGAGATCTTGTAATTGTTTGCATAGTTTTACATTATTTTTGAATTATTTTGATTTTTTTTTTTTAATATCATTTGAGCTGATTTCTGTCTGTTGATGTTAGGGGAAAAAATTTTGACAGTTGAAACTTTGTGCTCAGGCAAAACCTTGTCCCCACATTTTGAAACAATAGTAACAATATTGGCATGTAGTTCAATATTACAGATAAGTATATACGTGTGTGACAACCAATAACACCAATCACATGGTTGCTCAAGTGATGACATCAACCAAGGGATTGAAGAATGCAAGGCTTTGCAAATCAATACAAAGATAAAGACAGAGCGCAAAGAAGATGCCCTTGTGTAAACTGAATTTGCTGTCTCACAGACTCAGACCAAGGTCTTGAATATATCACGCTCTGATGTTTATTCCCTCTGATGTCTTGTATTGCCAGACTGATCAACACTCCAACATGAAGAGACACTAATACCCAGATCAGAGCCAAGTTTAAAAGCTGCCATAGAATTTTCCCTCTGCGAGTCAGAGTTTTGTCCTCTCTTTTTGACCCCAAGAAAGTGCTTAACTTAAAGTATATTCCAGACGGAGAGGTAAAGTCTTCTACCGTTGGAGACTTAGCGTGTGTGGGTTTTTTTTAGAGCAGCATTTCAGAAACGCACAATTATCTTCCATTTTCTTTAACCAAAAACAACCGTGTTTGGCCCTCCCTCCTCTTTCACACACGTTATAATCCTCTGATTTACTGAGCTCAGTCAAGTGCCTGGACTGTTTCAACTGAAGTGTGTTTTTGTTTTGCTCCTGAATAGTGCTTGACTCTTCCACCTCAGCCAACTACCTAATTCCAAATGAGTGTAAAAAAAGACTCAGTTGGGAACCTTTCACAGAGCCATACACATAAGGAAAGGAGATTTAATCTTGTGAGAGCTTAGTATTAAGCACTGATAAAGGCTTTTAAACTGTGGCCCTCACAACTATTGTGACATAGTTTAGGAATCAAATTACTTTTCTTCAAATAGACACCAGTTTATTTTTGGATCTTTACTCTGTGAGTGTACTTAATATGAGACTTTGATTTGCCGTTTATTTGTTAGAAAACAGTGCTGTTGAATCGTTCGGCTGTATTCAGGGTTTTTTAAAAGTCAAAAAAATTAGATTTAAATAATAAAATGAGAAACTGCTGTGCATATTAAAATTGTTCATGGCTTAGGTTATCACAGCCAAAATGCCAGTGTAGACGCTTTACATCCTGAAATAAATGTCAGAGCACGATTCTGAAAGGGCAGAACTGGTTTAAAAATGGAAAAGTCACACGCTCTAGGCAAATACCATTCAAACCTGTAGAGACAGATTATAATGAATTTTGTGATATTAACATTAACTTAATTCATCTCTCTCTCTCTCTCTCTCTCTCTCTCTCTCTCTCTCTCACGTACTCTCTGTGGCTCTCTGCATCTTTTTGGCAGCGCACCATGAAGCTTTGGCTCCTGTTCTCCACCTACAAAACTATGCGGACTCAGTTTTTCCCACTTACGGACTGGTACTGTATCTCAAGATTAATACTCATGCACGGAGAATGCCGTCAATGCTCTCTCACACTCTCTCGCTCTCCCCACTCCCTTTCCCCATTTACTCATTCGTACCAGTGTCCTCTCCTCTTTATTTCTTTATCTCTCCCCAAATACCTCCTTCACACCTTCAGTATTCCCTCCTTTGCCTTTCCCACTCTCTCTCTTTCTTTTTTTTTTCTACTCCACGGTGCTACCTTGTTCTGTAGCTGAAGCTTTACTCACCATTCCTCCAGGACATTCATCACAGGCAGAGACAAGCCTGTTTTCTGAACACTCTGTGCCTTAAAACAGACTGCAGCCCAGCCCTACTCTCTACCGCCTGCCCCTGTAAGAAACAGCAGCTATACTACAAGATCTTATGAAGCTTGGATGTGAATGGAAAGCCAAGCAGTGTCCTCTGGAGGGTTAGCTGAGGGGTGTAAATCTAGAGTGTGTATCAAAAAAATGCCTGTGGGAGACCAGCTGTAACGTATGTCCGTATTTCATAAAAATGCTGGATTCCACGCAACAGGAGATGACAGAGGAGACAGAGGAGACAGTGGGGAAAACATCGTCTGGGAGAGGTTCAAAGCAGGAAACGCGTGTTTTGGAGACGTACTATGACACTCCTCCTTCTCCTTTGTCTTCCAAAAATCTGTCTAATTGCCAAAGAAAAACCAGTCGTGGATGGTTGGGTACTGAGTTAACAAAACCATTCCAGAAGTGCGTCGTCACAAAAAATGCATATTGCTCTCTCAAAAAGCTTCAGCGCAAATGTTTCAGTAGAAGCTTTACAAGTGTACTTTTTGTTTTCTTTTCTCTTCCTTTTGCTTCCCCAAAATGTATAGCAGCTTGTTACCCTTGGTTACATAACAAATGTTATGCAACCTCCGTACAAATATTGAGACAACCGCATGTGCCTGACTAGGTAAATTGACTAGTATATGTTGGGGTGACTGCGTCCAGATGGGTGTGTACAGTTGTATGGAGGTTATGTAACAATTGTGGTTTTTCTCCACATGTGAGGGAATTTTTTTTACTCACGCATGTCTGTTCTGACATGAATTACACAGAAGAGAACTGAGACCTCTGGTGGGTGCACATGTATGTGCAAAGACTAACATGCTCTTCACAATGGGGAAGAGGTGTGTCTGAAATTCTGCGGTGTGGCGTTAGGTTACACTCAAATGGGTTGGTCTTGAGCGCCATCTAGTGGTAAATGTGGCACACAGGCAGCACTCCAAAAAGTCACTGTATGTTTGGTACTATAAGTAGAAGCGTGAGAGAACGAGTACAGAGAGGAGTGACATCATCCATTCAGTTGTATTGCCAGACTGAGGCATCACTGACCATTGGTGGCCGTAGCCTGCAAATGCATTCATTGAGCCCCATTAAAACTTATAGATTTATTTCTCAACAACCTGTGTGAGTACCATGAAAATTTATTTGAGTAATTCCTAACTTATGATAAAACATTAAGTCTTACTTGGTTCAAGTACTTATCTTAATGGTAAACAGTCATTATAAAAAGAATTGTAGAAGTACTCATCCTTTTTGCTGCCAGGTTAATAGCATTGACAACACTACTGTATTACACTAATGTATTAATTATTTAATAAGTGTAACAAGTGTCAAGTAACAACAACACTGAAGAGCCTTAATAGCGGTTTCAGTGTTGGGGAGTTAGACCCATCTCTCATGGTCGTTATGGCTACAATCTCTCAGTCAAGCTTGACGGCTAACATTCATTTTCAGCACCAAGAAAAACTTCACATCCTGTCCAACAATTCAAATACTTTAACAAATGACTCGGTAAGACATAATACTCATAGTAATAAAACACAGTGCGTTACCCATCAGCTTTGTTAGAAGACAAGTGAAAGAGAAGAGAGACAAAACTGAGACCGTTTGTAGACTCTGTTTATAACATTATGTGCATCACACTAGCTACATGCTAATGATGGTGGCATCAGCGAATATAGCCTATACAAGAACACCAGCAACACATGCCAGTTACAGTAGTACTGTAGTTACTTGATAAAGAGAGGCAATGTAATCTCACATAATATGTGGAAACTGATTGGATATGTTTTAAAAAGGGACGGCATGCTGATTGGTACATAGGCCTGCTCATCACATTCAACTGCTGACTGATTGGCCACTATTCACTGCTGAGTTGGCTGTCAGAAGAGCCTAAACTGACATTATCGTAGCCTGTTTACTCTTCAGTGTCTTGTTTATTCAAGGAACAATAGTGTAAATAAAATTAATTTGTGATTCTGTGACTCTGAAAAATTAATTAAACAAAGCAAAGTAATTAGGGTTGTTAGATCACACAGACATTATGTGTGTGAGAGAGGGACAGAGAAAGACAGACAGAGAGAGAGAGAGAGAGAGAGAGAGAGAGGGGAAGCAAATACAGGAGTGAGTTACAAAAAGAGGAATGTCTTTAGATTTTGCAGGGGTAGGTTATACTGGTGAAACACAAATTGGCAAATTATGCCTAAACTGACGTAATTCCTGTAGATTTCCCGTCTTCAAAATTAAAAATTTAACTTAGTAAATGTAATAAATTGCAGACAGCGCTGTAGCCAGGGCAAAATTTTAACTGGTCCAGAAGCATAAGTACAGCGGGTTTATTTTATAGCTGTTCATTTGTACTTCTTTTTAACTATTTTCTCAGGAAAATTTCAGACATGTAATTTCCTGCATTCTGGTGAGTTTTTAAGGCATGTGAATAACAATGTGACCTATGACTGTCAGGAAGTACCAGGGCGGTGGACACAAGTGCAGACAAACTGAGATTTTAATGATAAGTCAAACAAACAAAAGAAGCTCAACACAGACAGGTTTAACAGGAGGCTAGAAGGAAGTTTAAATGGGTAACAGAGAATCTAGGGACTTTAGAACACGAAACACTAGACGGCTCAGTAGACACGGGAAAGTGTAGACTTCGCACTGACTAATCCGACGGGGGGGTTTAAATAGTGAGGTGTATAATCGAACTAAAGTGAGGGCAGGTGTGCAGGAGGAGAGTGATCAGCCCGGGGATTAGTAGACCGGCGACGCTGAGCGCGGAATGGCTGAGACTGGCGAGGGAGGAGGCGAGGTTGTTACACACGGCTCCAGCCGGGCAACGCCGCCAGCCGGGGGGCCATCCCCGAGGGCGATGGGCCAGACGGTCCGGGTGGGCTCGATGGAAATCAGCGATGAGGGTCGAGTCCAAAATATCCGAAGTAGGGACCCAGCTCCACCCCTTTGGGGCCGTACCCCTCCCAATCCACTAGATACTGCATGCGTCCCCGATGGCGTCTGGAGTCTAACAGATTGCGCACTGCATAAGCTGGTGCGCCATCGATGTCCAGCGCGGGAGGTGGTGCGTCCTGGGGAAGCGCATCAGCCAGTGGACCAGGAATCACCGGCCTGAGGAGAGAAATGTGAAACTTGGGTGAGATTTTGTAATTGGGTGGCAACTGTAAAGTATAACTGACCTTCCGAAGGACTTTGAAGGGCCCCACAAAAAGCGGGGACTGAGCTTACGACACGGCTGGTGGAGCTTTAGATCTCGTGTGGAAAGCCAGACTCTGTCCCCCGGGGGTCCCGGTGGTGGCGATCGGCTTGGATCTTTTGGAAACCAGTCATCCACCGCCGGAGCTTCGAGTTGGCTTGGATTCCAGGGACACAGGGGAGGCTGATACCCAAGCACGCATTGGAAAGGGGTTAAGCCAGTGGAAGAATTTTGGGCGTATTCCGCCCAGGGCAGGAATTGTGACCAGTCGTGCTGGCGGTGGTAGCAATAGCTGCGTAAGTACCTCCCCAGGTCCTGGATTGTCCACTCAGCCTGGCCATTCGATTCTGGGTGATACCCGGAAGTGAGGCTTACCGTGACCCCCAGCTTTTCCATGAAAGCTTTCCACACACGAGATGTGTCCTCTGGCAGGCCAAAAACTTGGAAGACATGTGCAAAAAGGGTATCGGCAACCTGGAAAGCAGACGGGAGGGAAGCAAAGGGTATTAGGCGACATGCTTTGGAGAACCGATCTACCACTACCAAAATCGTAGTATTGCCATCAGAGGGAGGGTGGTCGGTGATAAAGTCCACAGCTAGGCGTGACCATGGCCTCTGTGGGATTGGCAGGGGGAGTAACTTGCTGGCAGGGACCTCCCTCGGGGATTTGGTAGTGGCACAGATGGAGCATGACCACACGTAACGCCTCACGTCAGAGGCCAAGGTGGGCCACCAGTATTTACCAGAGATAAGTTGAGTGGTTCGTGTAATTCCTGGGTGTCCAGAGGAAAGGGAGGTGTGAGCCCAGGTGATGAGTCTGTCACGGAGAGCTGTGGGGATGTAAGTCTTACCCACGGGTCGGTTCGCCGGTGCCGGTTCACGAGTGAGACACCTTGGGATGTCCTCCTCAATTGCCCACTCAACGGGAGCGACGATCAACAAAGGGGCGATTATGGTCTTATAGTCAGAAGACGCATTATCCGACCTGTGGATCCGTGACAGAGCATCAGCTTTCCCGTTTTTTGAGCCTGGACGAAATGTGATGGTGAAATTAAATCGGGAGAAGAAGAGGGCCCACCTGGCTTGACATGGATTTAACCGCTTTGCTCCTCTAATGTATTCCAGGTTGCGATGATCAGTCAGTACGAGGAATGGCTCCCGAGACCCCTCTAGCCAGTGTCTCCACTCCTCCAGCGCCAACTTCACCGCCAGCAGCTCGCGGTTGCCCATGTCATAATTCCTCTCGGCCGGGGACAGTTTCCTAGAGAAAAAGGCACAAGGGAACATTTTGGACGGCTCACCGTGCCTCTGAGAGAGAATCGCCCCCACGCCAGTGTCAGAAGCGTCCACCTCCACAATGAACGGTTTTGTTGGGTCAGGCATTTTCAAAATGGGTGCGGAGGTGAAATGCTCCTTTAACTGGCGGAAGGCAACCGTGGCTGAGTGGTTCCAGGTGAGCTGCCAGGGCTGTCCCTTGAGAAGAGCCGAGAGGGGGGCAGCCACAGTGCTGAAGTTCCGAATGAAGCGGCGGTAGAAGTTGGCGAAGCCCAGGAAACGTTGGAGCTCTTTCACCGATGCGGGCTCTGGCCATTCTGCTACTGCGTTGATCTTATTTTCCTCCATCCTAACTCCCTCCGGTCCGATCACGTATCCTAGGAAAGAGACAGTGGTTTGGTGAAACACACATTTCTCTGCCTTAACATAAAGCCAGTGTTGGAGTAGCCTAGCCAAGACCAGGCGAACGTGGGCAACATGCTCGGGGAGAGAGGCAGAATAGATAAGAATATCATCAATGTAAGCGATGACTTATCTCCCAAGCATGTCCCTCAGCACATTGTTTACCATGGCTTGAAAGACAGAGGGTGCGTTTGCCAACCCAAACGGCATCACGAGATATTCGTAATGGCCAGAGGTGGTACTGAAGGCTGTCTTCCACTCGTCTCCCTCCCGGATACGGATCAGGATCAGGTTATAGGCGCTTCAGAGATCCGATTTGGTTTAAAACTGGCCTCCCGAAGCTGCTCTATAGTGGACGGGACCAGGTACCGGTACTTCACCGTGACAGCATTGAGCCCACGATAGTCGATACAAGGATGTAACCCCCCATCCTTTTTCTCGACAAAGAAGAACCCTGCTGAAGCTGGTGAGGTTGATGGTCGAATGAACCCCTGTTGAAGAGCCTCACTGATGTGCTCTTCCATAGCACAGGTTTCTTTGACAGAATGGGGGTATACGCGACCACGGGGAGGTGAAGTACTGCCCAGGAGGTCTATGGCACAGTCACACGGGCGATGAGGAGGGAGACAGGTGGCCTTGTTCTTACTAAATGCATCTAATAGATCATGGTATGGGAGAGGGATCTCAGGAGACGTGGAAACGGGAGGACTCTCTGCTGAGGTTGAGGCACAGACAAGGGGCAGACAACGACGACAGGACGGGGACCATGCTGTAATTTCTCGTTTGGACCAGGAGATGTGGGGGTCGTGCTCTTGAAGCCACGGAAGACCAAGGATTTGTGGATGGGTTGATGACGGGAGAACCAGAAGTGTGAGGTCTTCCTGGTGGAGAGGTGGACGGGATCGGTGATGTGGGTGACCATCCCGCTGCCCAGAGGACGGCAATCCAGGGAGTGAACTGAAACCGGGCAGGACAGGCGACGGAGATGAAGACGCAGAGTCCGGGCCATGGAGGAGCAGATGAAATTTCCTGCCGCTCCCGAGTCTAGCAGGGCTGTAAGAGAGGAGGAGGAGGAATCACCGGAGCGCACCCACACAGGAATGAGGAATGGTCTAGCGGACATGCAGAAAAAGGAAGCGCTTACCTTGTTATGGGGGGTCATGTCCCAAGCAAGCGCCTCCTTCCTCATCCCGCGAGGGTGAGTAGGTCTCAGTGGGCAGCTCGAAAGCAAATGACCCCCCTCCCTGCAGTAAAGACACAGGCCCTGCTCAATCCGGCGACGGCGCTCATTCGCAGAGAGGCAAAGGGTGCAGACCTCCATGGGCTCGGGCTCGGGCTTGGGCTCGGGCTCTGGGTCGGGAGGCAGGAAACTGGGTGAGCTGGTGGGTCTGCCTAGCTGACGGTGTTCTTGGAGACGGCGATCCAATCGTATAGACAGTGCGATGAGGGAGTCCAGACTGAAGATCTCCTCTCGACACGCCAGCTCTATTTGCAGGTCTTCTCGGAGTCCTCGCCGGTAGGTGGAGCAGAGCGCTGGTTCATTCCATCCACTGGCTGCAGCAGCGATTCGGAAAGATAGGGCGTAATCAACAGCCGAGCGGTTGCCCTGGGCGAGGTGGAAGAGTTTCTCACCAACCTTCCTCCCGTCCACTGGATGGTCGAACACCGCACAGAAGAGGCTCTCAAAGCGGGCATAGCTGGAGACTTCTTCCCCTGTCCTCTCGTAAACTGCTGTAGCCCATTGCCGCACTCTGCCTGTGAGTAGATTTATGACTGTCGCAATTTTAGTAGAATCTGTAAGGTATGGGTGTTGGTCAAAGTATAACTGACACTGTGTTATAAACCCGTGACAATCTGGCAGAGAACCGTCATAATACTGCGGAAGTTTCACTGGGGAGCTTCCACAGGCGGCGCAGGCGGGGCAATTGGAGCTGGGGAGGGAGGTGGCTGACTGATGGACAACCGCTGCACATGATGCATCAATTCGCCCAGGGTGGAGCGAAGACGGGAGAGCTTGTGCTGCTGATCTGCCACTACCTGAGCCAGGTCTGGACTCGGCGAGGACATGGCAGGTCGTTCTGGACTCTCCTCCATCGGTAGGGGGACATCCGCTGTGTCCATTGGTCGGCGAAGTCTTCTGTCAGGAAGTACCAGGGCGCTGGACACAAGTGCGGACAAACTGAGATTTTAATGATAAGTCAAACAAACAAAAGAAGCTCAACACAGACAAGTGTATCTCGTAATCATGACTGACAATCTCATAAATATGAGAAGGTTTCTCATAATTATGAATTAGTATCTTATTATTATAACTTAGTATTTCATAATTATGACTTACTATCTCATGAATATGAGAAAGTTTCTCATAATTATGACTTACTATCTCATAATTATGACTTACTATCACAGGAATATGAGAAAAATTCTCATAATTATGATTTACTATCTCATGATTATGTCTTACTATCTCATAAATATGAGAAAGTTAGTGTCTCATAATTATGATTTAGTATCTCATAATTATGAGATACAGCAGCAGAAAAGACACAGGCTTCCTGGGAGGCACGGCATGCATGCAATCTCTTGCAGCCACACAATGCTCCTGAATTAAGCTAAGCATTATCATACAGAGCATAATAGTATTAATCTACTTATTAAAATAATCTGTTTCTTTTGTGAAAGAGCTAGTGCGTTTTAGTGGTTAATTTTCACATAGAAAATGCATAGGGTTGTGTCACCTCTCTGTTACCTTGCTAATGTTAGCTAACTAGCTGATGTCAGTTTGACAGATCCTACAGATGTTAACATGTGAACTGTGAGTATTAAAAACAGTCACTGTTAATTGTTCAAAAGAGAACATACAATTTTCCTTGACTATCCCTGAGTTAGTCTGTATATTATTGCTACTGCAGTAGGACTACAGATAGCAGATGACTAAAAGTTGAACTAGCCACTATGATTAACCTGTATAACCATACTTAAATGGTTCTTGGCATGTCGAAATGGTTCTTCAGATTGATGGACAATGTGTTGTACATGTTTATTTATAGAACCGTTTTGAAAATGGTCCTATATGGCACCAAAAAGGGTTCTTCTATTGTTATAAGCTGGACATCATAACAATAGAAGAACCCTTTTGGGTGCTAAATAGGACGATTTTCAAAAAGATTCTATATAGCACCATACACAACACATTCTCCATAACTTTGTAGAACAATTTCAACATGCAATCAATCATTTAAGTATAGAAATGGTTCTACATAGAACTCATGGTTGTAAATTGCCTTTTCTAAAGAACCCTCTTTTTAATCATGTAGGTCTTGTTTGTTGCATTGGGTTATGTTCATGTATAATTTTGCATGAGATACAGAACAGATTAAGCTACTGTACTTGCCTTAACAAAAAATCATATCACGTCTGCATTGTGAATAAAATATTGCTTCACTCTGGATTTCAGACTCATTTTAGCTTAGTTAAAATTAAATGTCAATGTTGAGATTTAATCTTTAAGGATAAGAAAGGGGGGGGGGGGGGGGGGGGGGGGCCTGTGGCCTAAGGGTGAAAGGAGCGGGCTTGTCACCGGTTCGATTCCCAGGACCGGCAGGAAAGCATCCACGGCTGAAGTGCCCATGGGCAAGGTACGTAACCCCCAACTGCCCCCAGACGCAGGTGTGCTGCCCACTGCTCCTGCGCCAGGTGGTTGTGCATTTTCACTACTGGTGTGTAAGGATAGGTTAAATGCAGAGGTCAAATTCACTGCTCACTGCTACACGGTGTGTGTGTGTACAATCACTGAAATTTAATCTTTTAATCATTTTGTCTGGTATTTAATATAATGACATAGTGATATTTTCACAAAAATAAGTAATATGTTTTGAGGGAATTTCTTCAAATTATAGGGTGTTCAGAAAGTGATTTGTCCAAGTAAACACCAAACTTATTCAAAGACTGTCAAGTTGACTAGATGCATCTTACATTTATCGATCAGATGTTTGTGTTGAACTGTCATAGGATGGAAGAGCTGTGTGGCCTCTTAAGGTCACGGAATGTATCCAAGGAAACCATACAGCAGCTGGAGCAGGATAAGGTTTTTAGATTGTTAAAAACAATTTTAATATTAATTAAAATTGATTAATATTCATCATACACCAACATTACAGAAGTTTTGCAAAGAGTGATATGTCTTGTTGTCTTTTGCTTTTTTATATTCAGCACTGCCTTTTTTTGATCATTCAATTTAAAGGACTTTGATAAGTAATCATGAAGTTCTGTTCCATGTGCAGATTGATTCCAGTGTCATACTGCTCATGACAGATGACCAGCTGAAAAGAGTATCTGCCATTCTATGGTGGCTGACTGGCAGCTCTTGGATATTGCAGGCGGAAGGGAAATAATCCCATTGACCCCAAATCAAACCTTTTTTAGCGACTGAGAGCCAAGATATCAAGAAACAAAGGTGATGATCGTGAGCATTTGTCCAAGAAGGAACCCCCCGGGAGTGCTCGGAAGAACCTCCGAAAAGTTTAGATAGGATGGCTGCATTTTCGTAACGGAAATTTTTTGCAAGTAAGGACCAAAAAAGGGTGCAGGTACAAGAAAAATCTGTGTGTAAAAGGACAATAGGAAAAATGATTTGATTGCAAAGGCGGTGGATTTGTTTTCTGCTGGTCAAAAAAATGCAGAGGGAAGCATCACGGATTTTGCGGTTGATGTAACCGATTTTCAGGAGCACTCATTAGATGACCAGATTACAGTTGGAGAACTGTATGAACAGACAAAGCTACCTCTTTTGCATTTTTACTTAACAGCTGTCAGGAAGGACAATGGTGCTGGACACAAGTGCGGAGAACTGAAGGTTTTTAATGATAAATAAACAAACAGAAAGAGGCTCAACTCAAACAGGGTTAACAGGGGATCAAAGAAAGTGTGCAAATGGATTAAAGGATAGGCAAGCAAACTTTGTAACACAGAACACGAAACACAAGATGGCTCAGTAGACAAAGGGAAGGTGTAGACTTCGCACTGACTGATCCGACAGAGGGGTTTAAATAGTGAGATGCATAATCGGGAACTAAAGTCAGGGCAGGTGTGCAGAAGGAGGGTGATCAGACTGGTGATTAGTAAACTGGCGACGCTGAGCGCAGAATGGCTGAAACCAGCGAGGGAGGAGGCGAGGTTGTTACAACAACGAAAAAGAAGGACAGTGGCAGTGACCCATAGCCAACCAGAGAACAGCACTGGAACAACTGCACAAGAAGGTGAAAACACGCAAGATACACACCGCTCCGCTCACCCCAGTCCAAGCACACCTCTGACTGAAGCTGAAGAAGAAAATACCATAGATGTCATATATGTAGGAAGCAGCAATGTTCTCTCAAACACAAGCAGAGATGACGTTCGCTTAGTTTACTCCACTGTTGATGTGACTGATTTGTCCAGTGTGCAAGAGCTTGATGTTAGCCACCAGTGTGGATGTTTTAGAGGAGAGCGGCACTGTTACCTTCATCACAGGACACATCTCAGGAATGGACGATGTCAGTGTTAATGGTACCTTACCACTGTCTCAGCAGTCATCTAGTTCTGTGCCTTCTTTTCCACTCCTAGATATTTTACAGGAACCCATTGTTCAGAAAGAAAGAATAAAGAAATCTTTTTGTTCTTCATCGTGGGCAGATCCTTAAAGAACTAATTTCACTTTGTGATGAAAGCGTCGTGCTGGATGACATTTCTATCCAAGTGATACTTTCTGATGGAAGGTCGGAAAAGGCTGTTGATGAAGGGGGAGTTTTGAGAGATCTGAATTTTGGCATTTTTTTTTTTGAGCAGTGCACGTCGGGGAATGATTTTAAGGTGCCTTTTCTACGCCTTGATTTTGGTCAGCAACAATGGGAAAGCAATGGCCGAATTATTGTATTTTGTTGGCAAAAAGAGATGTACCTGCCTGTAAAACTTGCCCCTGTAATACTGGAGCAAGCTGCCCTGGGATGCATCAAGAGTTGTCTTGTTGACATTTTTGTCAGGTATGTTACAGAGTCAAATCGAATGGTCTTTGAATCCTGCCATTCAGATTTTGAAGGTGTGGACCAAGAAGAATTGCTGGAAGTCATGGATCTCCATCGCTGTTGAAGAGTGCCAACAGGTGATAATATTGAACAACTCTTGGAAGAGCTTGCCCATCAAAAGCTGATTCAGGAGCCTGCCTTTGTAACTGAGCAGTGGAGCAAGGTGCTTGCACCCTTGAGGTCAGAGCTGGAAGGCATTACTGCTGCATACAAAAATCTACAGCCAACATTAAGAAAGGTCATGAGATCAATTACCTACCCCACTACCATGAATGATCAGCAGAAACGCATTGGCAAGTATCTAAGCACATATCTTAGAGAATCAGACACACATCATCTGTCCCTTTTCCTCCAGTTTTGCACTGGATCCAATTTTTTTCTTGGTCAGAGCATCAGTGTCAGCTTCACACAAATGCAAGGTATTCAGAGATGGCCTGTTGCCCATGCGTGTGGCCGCTAATTAGAGTTGACATTTAATTATGACAATTACCCAGATTTCCGACATGAAATTAACAAAGTCTAAGAGAGCAGTGTGTGGGTAATGGACATAGTCTAGCAGACTTCATTTCCAGCAATTGAACATTTGATGTTCAGGTTTACAGAGGAACATTTGAAAGTTCAGTTTTGTCAGTCTGCGATGGACTGGCGACCTGTCCAGGGTGTTTCCCCGCCTTTCGCCTAATGAATGCTGGGATAGGCTCCAGCACCCCCCCAACCCTAATTAGGATAAGTGGCTTAGATAATGAGTGAGAGAGTGAGTGAGTTTGTCAGTGAATTTCTAGAACCAATATTTGCTCCTTTGATGATACAAGTTTTTTGTGGGGTTTTTTTCACTATCTTGGAGCTGTTCTTTCAAGCTAATGTTCATATTTTATAAACAGGTTGTTCCCTTTATAAAACAGGTTTTACAAATACTTTTACTGGGACACTGTTTGAAAAGAACTCCCATTGTTTCAGTTACTGTGTACTTTTGTCCTGCAATAATTTATGTCACATAATGACTATGCATTGAGGCATTTTGTTTTTTTGTTTTGGACTGATAAAAAAGACATGTTCTATAAATTTATTAAGGTGCTGTTTCGAAAAGACTGAGTCTTCAGGCAATAATTCACACCATGTAATGGCTATGCATGAAAGCTTTTTTATTTTGAAGGACATAATAAAACAACTGTTAAATTAATTTGTAATTTTGTTTTGGTAAAAACCTGAAATCAACATTACAATGCATGCAGGACGAAGTATTAAGTTAGATAGTCCCTGGCTCCGTACAGTTGAGGCGCTGCATACATGATGGATGGGCGACCATGAGGACTTTGTGAGTTGTGTACTGGGCGTATCCTGTGGTTATTCCAAGCCGAAGCAACCTCATTAAGTTCTTCCTGGGAGGCAAGAAATGCTCAAACTGAATACATATGACATGAAAATAATATGATATAGAAAAGCACAATTGAAATGGAAACTTAGATGGTGTAGTATACTAGAAGTCTCATAACAATATTTCCATATATTAACTGTATGTAAGGTTTCATTGCATTTACATGAGGGCCATTACATGCCCGCTCACTTAGAGCATGTCCAGTCACGCCATGGATCTCCGCGAAAAAAATCCAGCAAAAATTTCATATTAATGCGAGCAACCACGCAAAGCTGTGTTCCAATTAGTTGTTTTTTTTAAGTTATTCATTTTTAAAGTTTCCCCTATTAGGTTTTAAATTGCATGTCAAACCTCAGACAAAATGACTAAACTGAGCTGAAATATTGTGTACTGGGCATGTCCTGCCCCTGCAAGAGATTTTGTGCATAATATATCCCCCAATAGCAAGAAACGCAAGAACGTATTACCTCTCAAAATACTGGAGCATTATAGGTTCATTTGTAATGCAGCGATTTTAATTTTAGTTTTACTTCTTTATGTTTGTTGTTCTTCATCAAATACCTTATTTTCAAAAAATATTAAACCAAGAAAAAGTCTCTATGTTAATTAAACATAACAGTCCTTATTCAGGAAAAACTCTGAAGGAAATAAGGGGTCAAAAAGGTCTTATGGGGGTTTTTAGGTGGGAAGCAATTAAAATATAATAATACAATAATATAATGTTATAAACATAGGAATGCTGAAGGAACTTTGAAAAACGACTGAAAAATTACATTTCAAATATGAAATATTGTACAGTCTAACCTGCAAAAGTACATCTTCCAGTAAAGTGATGAGCTGTATGTAATTATTAGCACAAAACTGGCTGTTAAAGTAAAACATTATTCTTATTGTTGTATTTATACCCAGTTTATATTCCATCTTAGCTCAGTCATTCTGTAAGCAGTAAACCTAATCCTAATATTTAGAATGCAATTTAGACCCAACTGGGGAAAACATTAATAACTAAAAAAACTAATTGGAACACAGCTTTGACATTTTGTGCTTGAACTAAATTGAAGTTTTTGTTTGAATTATCTCATGGAAATCCATGAATGTTGTCATCATTTTACGGTATTCATGAATACTTTCAATAAGTTTACAATCTCATGTCTCCTGTGACAATTATGAACGACAGCATACTCAGGGTATGTCAAGTAGGCAATCATCAAGTTAAATTCACCTGTACTTTGGGAAGAAAAACAGAACTGGACCAATGATTTGTCCAAGAGGGTGTCTGAGAAGTATCCATCCTCTCTCAGTTTATCAAAGAGGTCAGTCCAAAACTGGATACATTCACGTCACAAGATTAGCCACCATCTTTCAACACGCTGATTTCCAGTGCTTGGACCAAATGTTACATTGTCTATTTCAGGCCGGTCCTCTGAAAAATGTAAAAAAAATCTTTGCACGTCGTAAACATGAACATTTTCTGTTCCTAAATCTAATCTCAATCTTTCAAGGCAACCCTCAGCTTTAATCACTGCATCCATGAAGTAGCCAGCAATGATTCTTGGATCACTATTTGTTTTGTATGCTTCAAGCCATTTAAGGCTCCTGGAAAAGCCATAAATACATCCACTTGTTCCAATTCCGAATGGCTTAAGCTGATCATAGCCATCAATATGCCAAATGTAGTTGGGACCAAGACAATGACAAACTTGCGATGTCTTGACCTCAGGTCAACTCCTTCACCATTCAGTAAACGTAGCGGAACTCAAACTGTTTCCCTATCAGTTACAATACCAGTCATCCAACATTTTTGGTGTATCCACCTATATCCATGACACTGACCAGATGTTTCCTGTTGCAGTTGAATAAAAGTTGCCACCTTATCCACATGAATTTTGTTCTTCCTGTGCCAAAGTTTCTTCTTGCTTAAAATCCTTTCCAGTGTGCGTTTGCTTAGAACAACCCCATGCAACCAGAAAAGCAAGGATTTCATATTAGTAAAATCTTGTTTGAAATATTCCTTAGTGTGTTCACAATCCATTTGATAGCCCACCTCTAGCTTTATGTTTATTACCTGAATGAAAAGTTGATTGAAAAGTAAAAAAGAGCCATCACTATTACTATTTCATAATAATGACATAGTGATTCATTATAATGAGAACTTAAGTCATAATTATGAGATACTAAGTCATTATAATGAGAACTTAAGTTATAATTATGGGATAGTAAGTCATTAGTATGAGATACAAAGTCATAATTACGAGATACTAAGCCTTAATTATGATATACGTTCTCATTATTATGACATACTAGATGAGTTTATTTTTTTTGAAGTGGCGAAAACGGGCTTCCACAGTAACGGGCTTCCATACCTTTCCCATAATTACAGTGAGGAACTCTGAGCAACGGGAAACAATGTCGTAGGTTACATTGTTATTCACATGCATTAGAAATTCACCAAAATGCAGGAAATTACATG
Organism: Chanos chanos; assembly: GCF_902362185.1. NCBI lineage: Eukaryota > Metazoa > Chordata > Actinopteri > Gonorynchiformes > Chanidae > Chanos > Chanos chanos. The sequence continues at coordinate 7,723,454 of NC_044502.1, forward strand.
TCTGAAACTCAAATGTCCCTGAGAAAAAAAGTACAAATGTACAGCTATAAAATCGGAAACCGGCTTCCATAACCCTGACAGTGGTACAGCCTCTCGAAGCTGTGGGCTACTCCTCCCCGCAGACAGGATTTGATCAGTTTTTTTAACCCAAGAAAAACTTGAGACCAAACAGCTCTGGCAGTAGGTGGGCGGATTCAGAGGCGCAAGCAGCAGAAGAATGGGTACCTTCCACACAAGATTTCAGCATCAACGAACAGCGATGTACCCCCGGGCGCCCATTCTTGTAACCCTGGTCGTATTGGTATTTTTTCAGGTCTTGTTAAGTGTGGCGATTGTTTTACTCCTAACTTGCTTCAACAAACAGGTAGGTGTATTGGTGGGCCGTCTTCTCTTCTCAGTTCCTCTACTTTTTGAATCAAGTCCTTTATGAGAAAGTGTGGGACCTCGTTTCGCTGATGGCTGCAAGATTATGACAACAAATATATTAGTTGCCTACGCTCATGTTTTGCTACAAACAGTTAATGTGTCTTGTCAAAACGTCGGTCGTTAGTGTCTTAGCCTGCTGAAGATGAACTGGACTAAACTGAACGAACCGATCTGAGTACATGCCAGGACGGTGTCGCTCTTTTGTCTGAATCCTTACCGTTTGTTTTGACCATTTTGACTGCAAGCCATAGAAAGCTGAAGCTATTATAAGCTTGGAGACACAAGTTGTAAATTAACTTAGACCATGAATTTCGATTATCTAAAAACTTGAACTAAACAACACAAGCTATAGCCTTTTTGCGAGCAGTTCCAGTGAGAAGTGGAGGTAAACGGTTGGCCATTTATCAGAGATAAACTGTTCAGCGGAATATGAAAAGCTTTGTGTATCACAGAAGTCACGTTATTGTGCTTAATGATGTTACTCGTTTTTTTTTCTATAGGGGCTAACCGTTAAATTACACCAACACTCGCAGCTGTTTGATAAGATTAGTCGAATTTAACATACGTAAACAGTTGTCTATTTCCACATTGTTCACCTTAAATCTGAAAGCAGTTTAATGAACACTTAAATGAACATGTACGGAGAAAATTTGAAACTTTTATAACTCGTAAAAGGTTATAACGTGGACCACATTGCAGACACCTTGAAGTGCACTTAGAATGCAAGGGGCACAAACAAGACAATCCTGATAGGCTGCAACATTCTAATGAGCACGAACGTTTTGCTGCCGTCTACTGATCAAAACAAGTACTAGACTGCTCATTTTAAATCATGTTTTATTGCTTTATGCTTGCGGGCTTCCATTAGCATACCCTTAAACTTGTTTAAATGTTTGCAGCGGTCACATTTGTATCCTCGGGGCGTAGTTTTGACGCCCTCGATTTAAACTGTTAAAGATGCACCGACTTCCACTATATTCGGTAGACTCTACAGCTGTGACAAATCTGAACAAGAATATGACTCAATCTGCTTGATCAGCACGATATTTTTTCATTAAAAAAGACACGTAGTCAGCAAAAAACTGCCATTGTTAGTGGACTTGTTGATGTAAAATTGTTTCCAGAGATGATTTTTATTGGCTATGACTAAGTTTGAGCTGTACGTAGCTGGAGGAGAGTACACGTTTCTCATGTGACATTCTTTCCCAGGCCGATGTGTGTGCAGAGCTACAAACCACTCGGAGGGTTAGTCATTTTTCTGCTCTTTTTATGCGTAAGGCACCATTCACACTGTTGTCGTATGAAAGGATCTAACATTTCAGAAAGTATGAATGTTTTTCAATCATTTGAAAAGAAAATCTTACACATTTTTAAAAAACAAATTCGTGACGTGAAAATGCGGTCATATGTAACACCCGTATATACAGTGCTTTGGACCTATATCATTTTCTCTGTGATTGGGCTTAAGACAAACACAGTTGAATGCAAAAATAAATTGTTTCATGTCCTTTCTTCAGTCATTCAGTGCTACGCTGCATGATTTGTCATGATTTATTCATGAGTTACTAATGTTTCTAATCATTGTAATCTGAATATGCTCTACCTTATTCGACTGAATTTTACTGTTAATACAGATGAACGTCACTGAGCCTGTTCCAGCTATGATACAAAGAAAGATCACACCCGCTGCACATCTGCCAATCAAACCACAAAGTGAACAAAAACAGAGTGAGTTGTCATACATACTTAGGGCTTAATGGATTTTGTGGCTGTAAACTGAGCTGATTGTGTAATCAAGTAGTTATGAAAGGTTAACTGTACATAGAATGTACACTTTGGGCTGATGAGGTGAATTTTGGAAATAAAACCAATTATTTGCTCTGCTATGGTGAGATATCACTGTTTAATGTCCTGTATGTTTATTAGCTATGGTTCTACATGAGACAGACTGTACTGTTGGTACTCTGATGGCTTTGATGAAAGACTTTGATTTTTTTTTCTCACCAGGAAATATCAATGCAGCTATAGTTCACTGGAATGCCAAGCAAGGATATCTTTCTCATCTTGGATACCACAATGGACGGATCCTCATTCACGAACCAGGCTTATACTACATCTATGCCAAAACCTGTTTTCGATTCTATTACAACCTCGATTCGAATTCAGAATCGGTTTCCGGGACCGACTCTAGCCTTGACAGTTTGCTTGAGGTTCAAACACTTCAAGGTGGAGTCCAGCTGTTTCAATATGTTTACAATGAACGTTTGATCCACAGTTCTCCTGTCAGGGTGGTATTACTCATGAGGAGTGGAAGCACACAGCGTTGGAACCAGGATACTTATCATATGTGTTGTCAGCAACAGGGTGGGGTTTTTGCCTTGAGATCAGGTGATGGACTGTATGTCAATGTATCTAACTCCTGGATGCTTGACCCAGATGCTGAAGGCAGCTACTTTGGAACTTTCAGAATAAGTGAATGAACCAGAAAGGACGAAGGAGTAATATGTGTTTGTCTATATGTTTGTGTTTGTGAAATATTCTCAGTCTGTGAACTGTTTATGTACTTGATACACAGTAACTCCTTTTAAATGAACTCTGATAGGGATTGTAAAACCACACTGGTCAAAATTGGATTTTTAATTGCTTTTCTACTTTGATGCAAATGAACACTTACGACAGAATTCAAAAACCTTACCCTCTCTCAAATAATTGTGTGACGTTATATATTCATGTTTGTAAAATATTCCGAAATGAACCTTGTGCAACTTTAGAGAAGTTTACACTGGAAATCAATGTTATGAAACCTACTCTGTTGGACTACCTGAATAGTGTGTAGATTAGTAATACATTGATAGAATGTTTACTGCGATTATAACATGATTAATCATCTCTAAAGTCTTCTAGGAAATGAGTGACTGATATTTTCTCTCATTACCAAGTGAAATTGCCTTGAGTCCTTTTTTTCCAGTATTGCATTATTCATTTAGTACTATGTATTCTTGCTATGTGTATAGCAAGTATATGTAGCACATACTATGTTTATGCATATTTGTGTAAGGATATTTTCATCACATCACATCACATCACTAAAGATGCCACATCATTGTAACCCATAACCGAATGCCGAACTGAGTTCATTTCCAAATAAATCTATATTTTTCAAGAAAGCAGGCACCATTCCATAAAAATACATATATTACACAATACATATGAATTATTTTGGTCAGTGGGTAAGGATATCTTGACTGATCTGTCCTAAGTGGGCTTTTCCTGCTTATCTTTTCAGCACCATGGTCAGCGACATTAAGAGGGAGCATTTGGAATGTTGTCACCAAAGAGACAGTATCACGCAACTGAATGTTTTTGTTTACCATACAGCAAACACCCCCCCCCCCCCCCCCCCACCCCAAATTATTCCCTTCCCTTCAGGGTATGACCAGTGGCACAGCAAATGGGGGGATAGAAAGAGGGACAAATAAGAACCAGGTGGTCATGACTGGTTGGACTATTTTGGGGAATTCCTAGCTGACTCAGAGAACGCGCTCATCCTGTTTTGACTGATCTGTTTGATAAAGGATGTAATTCTTCCTACAGGTTCCAAGAAATATGCAGACCAACATTCCCTGAACCACCACGGTGGGGGTCAAAATTAGACTTACTTAAGGAGTTCTTTGACGGAAACATTCCAAGGATATTTACCAGGAGAGAAATTCCTATTTTTGGCCTTTTGTTAGCTAATTATGGTTTGCTTATAAACAGAGAATCACGTCAAGAAAACGATTCCCAGAAGACCAAAGGTAGACATGCTTTCCTACCATGAAGCCAAACTGTAATGCCAAATATGGTTCTACATACCGCTCCTCCTTCGGGAATTGAGCAGTAAAAGAAACGATTTGTGTCCCGGGATCAACAAAGTAGAGAATTTAAGTTTTAATCTTGAGTATTTTTTTTACAGGTAACTATCACCATTTTCACATAACTTGCATCTATAAAAACTGTGTTACTATTTGCTTTGTTTTTTTTTTTAATCCCCCTGTTGACACAAAATCAGCATGTAACATTATCTTTTTCATGATTCATTGCTTATGATCTCTCGGCTGTATGCATTTTAAAAGGACAATCAGTTATTATTATCGGAATAAACTATCACTCATAACTTGTATGTTAAGCTGAAAATTTTCAAAAGTAATGTACTGAAGATTTCCATAGGTAAAATCCATTCTGTGAGGGTTTTCTTGAAATAGATCCAGTCACCACAAATACCTACACAATGATTACTGAGTGACTGTCACTCCTTCCATACATTTCTGAGGGGGGAAATATAATGTCTGCTAATAGGAATCGCATTTTAGGTTACATGAGAAAAGTGGTGGTGGTGGTTCAGTGGGTTAGGGCTCCACACCAAGAAAAATAGGGATGTTGACTTGGCACTAGTGGGCTCCTGGTTCTGATTTCTCCAGCCCTCCTTCAGCTCCTGCTGGTGTGACCAAGGGCAAGATACTTACTCCCAAATTGTTCCAGCAGCGCTGCTAAATGGTACTCCTGTCTCTTCTCTCCCTCTTCGCCATAGCACCGTGGCCTTCTGGAAAAAGAGTAAGGGTTCTCAATGGCTCTACACAGTTTTTGAAAAATACCAAGCACTTTTCCTTTTTGCCGTAGGCCTGAACTGGGCAGACAGCCAAACAAATCCATTCTCTTCACAGTTCCGGGCTGAGAGCGAGAAACACAAGCATGAACATACTAAATCAGACGCTTAAGTAAACAGACACTTGAAACAAATCACTCTGCAATCATTTTTTGAGTTTTATGATGAAATAATTCACCCCATTAACAGAGAGCCTGCCAAAACACCTTCTCTGCCAATATATGGCATTTCTTTATGACCTAATGCAGTGATCAAAGGAAAATGTAAACACATGGCGGTCAGTTTAATGCACTATCCCACGGTGACAGGAATGTACTCAACTGCACATATATTTTCCTTTGATCACTGCGTTAGGTCATTAAGAAATGCTATATATTGTGATTACTTCACACAAAGTGACACATAGGCATAAAGGAATGGTTGAGTCTGTCATGTCTCACTGCTGATATCCATAAAAGTAATCGTGCTTTTTTTTTTTTTGTCAGAAAAATTAGAGCTCGTTTAAGTTTCAGACATCATTATCAAGTCTTGTTCTTTGATTTTGTTTGTTTGTTTTCATTTGTTAGTGCAATAACAAACAGACAAAGAAAAACTTCTAGATCAGTCTTTATTCTGGAATGGGTTTTTTTGTTTGTTTGTTTGTTTGTTTTTTGGTAACTATCTAAAATTTGGGGGCACATTTTTCCAAGGCTAATTACGTCACGAACTTAAAAAATGTCCTAAAATTATTATAACAATTTCAGTTGTTTTGATTTTTAGCTGGATAACTAACTTAATGATTTCTGTCTTGAGACATAATTATTGAGTCTGTCTGTTGACTAGAGACAATTTATTACGTTTAAAAACTTCGCGCATTGTAACCGTGGAGCGCACGCGAACCTTTCTCTCAGCTAGATAGTTAAACATGAACGACAGCATAAACGAAGAAAGGTAACATTTGACTAATTTCTTTCTTTTTGTTTTTGCTTAAAATAAACCATGTGTGCAGTGTGATTCACCGAATCAGAAAAAAATGTCGCTTAACAAAAGAGTTACAATGTTTTAAGCAGTTTGCTAGCTAGCTAGAATGTGAAATCCGTTGACTTGTATTAAGCGTTAAGAAACTAGCTTGTGATGTAGCAAATCGAACTTGTCTTCCAGCCAAGTACCAGAAGTCAGTCAGTGATTCCAGATATGTTGACTTTGTGTTTACCGTCTTGTGTATAGTTCGAGGTTAGAAATTTCTCTCACTGGCAACTCAGAACAGATATCTTTGCAAGGAGAAGCTCAAGTTCTTGAGCTCAGGGAAAAGCAACAGGCTGCTGACGCCATACAGGTTTGTGCGAATTGGCTCAACTCTCTAATGTCCCGCAAGAACTCATTGTATAAAAATATTTTTCATAAACTGTTCTGCAGAAGCGACCTTAAAAATGAACTTTCATCTGCAAGTATTAATGTGATTGCTGAAAGATTCTTTTGTGCAACCATCTTTCATCGAAGTTTTGTAAAACAATACGTCTCTATCTTGGCGAGTATTTTGGAGATGGAATGAAGCTATGTTTACTATTCCACTTGGCAGGCCGTGTTATCAGAAATAGAGAGGAACTGTGAGGCTGTCCGCTTACAGTTGAAATTGACGGACGGGCAAATCTGTGGCTTGATATGCGAAATCGAGCAATCTCAGAGTCGCATGGAGAGTCTAGAGTTGGAGTCACAAGCCATCCTAATGGAGAACATGAGACTCCGATTCACCATTAAAGAGGAGGAGGAACATACACGCTCGGTACTGGATGGATATCAGTTATATCGGAATAAAATGGAATGCCACAAAAGCGCCGTGTTTTTGGTTGAGAGCCAGTCACCTGCTTATAAAGAAGTGATGAAGAAGAGAGAGGAGGTCAAAAAACTCAGAGAGGAGAGAGAGGAACTGAGGGTTAACTTACAAGATCCACATGGGAGCGCAGTTTTGAAAACTCGGGTACAGTCACATCGGCATAAGCGTGTGTCACTTACTTCATTCGGTCCTGCTGCAAAAGATTTAAATTTCCTAAAAAAAAAAGAAAAAAAAAAAAGACACTAGTCATGGTTAAGCACATCCACGGTGTCCAGTTGGTAACTGAAGTGGCTGAACTTTTATTGTTAATATATTTGAACAGAGAGAGGTCGATGAGCTGAAGGAGCAGGTAGCATCCATGAGGAAGATGGTTAGAGAGAAGAGGGCATTTCTGCTGAGGGAGCAAGAGGGTCAGTCACAGCTGAGGAAAGAAATCAAGGTATTTACTCGTTTTCTCTGTACTCCTCTCAGTTTTCATATCCGCAAAATAAGACGGCAATATAATTCCAAAATGGTATTCTTGTTTACAATTACAATTTACAATTTGGTATTTGGCAGACGCTTTTAGCCAAAGCAACTTACAGTAAGTGTTCAAAATCACTATGATTTGCCTTCAGAAAACTTAATCTCTCTGTTCACCTATTCTGTATTAAATAGTGATGAACTGGATGAAAGTTAATGCTCTCAATAATACACTCAATCAAGTAAACAGACTCCACAAACAAGTGGGTTATTTGTACATCCAGTGCAGTTTGAGAAGATAGAACAAGAGAAGGAAGCTACTGTGGAAGAAAAGACAGTCCTAAGTAGGTGAACGATGAGAAAAAGAAAAGAAAAAGAATTCTTATTTTCGCTCCTTTAGAGTCAGAACAGGCGATACGAGGCCATTGTGAAACGGCTTCATTACCAATTGAACAAGGCTCAGTCAAGCCACAGACAGCTGAGTGCTGATATCTGTCAGATGGAAAAGGAGGTGGAGGATCTCAAGAGTCGTCTGGAGGTACCTTGGACTCCGTAGGATTTGCCAGGTTCGTGTACACCTGACAAGTGTGTCGCAGTTTGATTTGGAAAAATGTTCTGTTCGCGACCCAGATTTGAGTTCTGGCAGAGTTTAGTTCCTTTTTTGTTTTGTTTTGTTTTTGATTCTGTGATGTGGAATTTATTTTGTGATTGTGTTTTATAGGAGCCCGGGAGTTTTAATTTAATTATGGTGTCAGATACAGTGTTAGTCATTCAAATGCATACAACAGTTTATTTTATTTTTAATTGTCTGTGTAATAGTGGAGCTGTTTGTCTGATGCTTATATTCAAACGTATTTAGACACTTGACTTAGAAAGTGCATATCTACACCATATCTGTACTGGTACTGGTCCCCTCCAACCTATGTTTTGGTAGCACTTTCATGCAGTAAACAGTAGGGGGCAGCAGCGTCAATCAAATTTATTTGCAGTCAGGATGACAGGGTGGGGAGATGATGCTTGCTTGCTTAACAGTTTGTGTATGGATGTTTCTGAACTATAGTGTAAACATTTGAAAACAAGTGAGCCCCTCATGACTTAAGCTGAGTGCAGATGGGAATTTGAAACTGCTGATTGAAGTCTATATTTATCCACTAATTTCGGAGAACCTTAGCATGAGTCCTAGCAGCCCGTGTTGTGAATGAGCTTCTGTGTAGACTTCGTAGAATAATTGTCATATCCTATGTTACTGTGACATTCAGTTCCCGTATTGACACCACTCAGAGAACTCACTGACCTTTGGCTGTCAAAGCGGTAACTTATCACCTAACCTAGTTGGTGTATTTTTAACAGCCGATATGCCATCTGTCTTAAGAAAGGGCAGAGATGTAAAGAAAGTTGAACTTTAGACTCCTAAAAGTAGGGTGCGGTGGCAAAAACAGGATCTTTTTTTTTTTTTTCTTCTTCTTCTTCTTTTTGCCATTTTCTTATGGGTTTCTTTTTTTAGAGCATAGGCAATAGCATGAACAATCACAAAGCCTGAACTGGGAGCTGGACAGTCTAACCGATGGTTAACTGCTGGAGCAGTCCAAATATACACCTGGTTTCCTTATGACACAAGTCTTGAAAGTCTTGTTTTAGATCAGATGGTGGCTGTTTGCTTATGCTCTCCCAGCTCTGGAAAATGGAGAGAGCAGCAGACAGCAGCAGTGTTAAGTTAAATTTTTTTTTTTTATCTTATCTGATTAATTAGCCCACTTTGATAATAAAGTATTAATGAAGAACAATTACAAAAATAGTAGCTTAATTATATACCTCTCTTGACCCTGCTTTTTAGTCATTACGTAAAGAGTTCTGTTAAAAAGATAAGCTGAAATTGGGAAAATCAAATGCATATTTCACCCCCTACACAGTCTTCATAAACTTCATTAGAGAGCGAAATTATGTGATTAAATGTGCTATCGACACTACAACCAGCATAAGGTTAACTCATATCTTTGATGTTTGATGGAGATTTTTTTTTCTGAAAAACAGCGTTTGTGAAAGAGCGGGAAACTTCAGGGAGCTGCTGATGGAGGTGGTTGTAGTCGTCATAAACTGGTGTCAGCTCTGAACCTGAGACGGCGCTTTTTGTTCCTGTCTCCTAAAGTTTGGGTTTGTCTCGAACAGAGAGAGAAAGAGAGACCCAGAGTTTAGAGACGTGCCGTGGCGTCGATAACTGCCGATACATCTCGACGAGGAGGAGGGCAGGTATGGGTCGTGCAGCCATCTTCCGGTTCACGTGTTCAGTTGTTATAATTTATTCTGACAGTGTTGTGGTGCATTAAGGAGGGAGTGGTGAAATAGGAGTTCACTCCCTCTATCTTGTCCTGCATCTGCCTTCCATCGTGAACCTCTCCTCTGCAGTTTCCCAGCGCGGATTTGTTTGCCCCTGAAAAAGGGCCCCGGGACTTTTCTGTACCGAAGTGTCAGCGCGCAAAATCGTTTGTCTCTGCAAATTTCCCGAGGGCTTTTCTGTACCGAAATGTCAGGGCGCGAAAATCGTTAACCTATCGCATCCTTTATCGCACGCATACTGTGTACACCCATAACCTAACCTGTAACCAGATCGGCCATTAGCAAATGACCAAACAGTAAGGCGGCGTTATTGCGTGCCAAACGGACACACTTGTGCATTAAAACCTTATCTCTTCATTTCCTTATGTTCACATTTAACACTCAGATGTCTGCGGTGTATTTATCTTTCTCTCCACACTCTTTCAACATTGCTGGAGTAAACGGCTGCATCGTACCTGTGTACAGTACATTGTCACGACATGAATGTTACCTTTAGTAGGAAGTACATTCCCTTTGGTTGTTTGTTTTTTTCATAGTTGAACATGTGGAAATCTCACCCTTTGTCTCAGTGTTAAAAGTGAAATGTTGAATTGTGTACAGAAATTTGAAGATTTAAAGGTCTGACGGAAATGGTTTGTTAAACAAGAAGGATGAAGTGAAACTTTTTTTTTTCAAACTGATTTGGAACAGTAACATGGATTTATGTGCAGTATTAGAAATTATGGAACCATCTTGAAAAATAAGTGAAAATATATTGTGTATAATTACAGTTTATTTGGTTCTTTTTAAAAATTGTTTCTGTATTGATTTTTGTTGTTTAGACTGTACATTTAGTCTTTTAGTCTAAAAGTCGGAGTGTGTGCCTGGAGTTGGTGACTGTTGTTGTTTTGGGTGTCCACATCCCAGATGGCTTACACTCAAAACTGTTACAAGGATCCTTTTCTCTCCTGGACATAATTGTCAAGTGTTCCAGAATATAGCTGCTTTGGAGTGGGTGGATGTTGTTCTTTTGGGTGGCCACATTTTAGGTGGCTTACCCTCAGAGGACCGTAGAATGACTCTGTTCTCTCGTGGGACAGAGTGCCGAGCGCCCCCAGAAAGTAGCTACTGTTTTGTGGGGTGGAGTCCGTTCCCTTTCCAAAATTACCCCGCGGTCCCACACGACTTCCTCTGGCCTGTGGTCAAGTATCTTACAGCTGATGTAATGTGTCAGCAAGAAGGGAAAGGAAAACATAACCCAAATTTTCCCTTACATCAGAATTTAGAATTACTGGGCGAGCGGCAGAGGATATGTGGTCAAACATGACCTAGTTAACAGTTGTAGACACTCTATGCGCACGTGAGAGTGTCCATCGAATCACACTGGGGGGGGGGGGGCTTGAAGCTAAGCAGAAGAAGGCTTCAGATCGCAGTTTCAAGTTTATTCAAGTTTATTTAGAGCCCAACATCACTGTTTAAAGTCTCAAAGGGCTTTACATGCCCACAACAAACAAACAAAACAGGACGGCACCCCCTGACTTAATCCTCATCACAGGCAAGAAAAAACTCCCCAAAAACCCAAAGAAAAAATGGAAAAAAAATTCGAGAAGGACCACAGAGAGTGGAGACCCCTTCTTGGCCAGTCAGGTGTGCAATAGGTGCCGACCCAGTGGGCAATTACAAGTATACAATAATAATGCAAAAGAAAATACACCAGCAAAAAGACAAAATAAAGACAACAAAAGCAGGACAAGGAGGGCGGCGATGAGAAGGAGGCTGACAGGGAGGGGTGAAGAGGACGGAGAGGAACAGGGCACACCAGGGAGGAAGACAGCAACACTCAAACATTCGTTCTCAAGCATATGAGACACACACACACTCAGAAGATGAGGAGGGAAAAGGAGAACATTATACGATTGTCAAGAAACATTAACAATAACTAGGCTTATACTTTGCAAAGAAAATGTGTTCCACAGCAACATATTTACTTCAGCATATAGATACAAAGTAACAGCAGAGACAAACATGTCACAAGGGTTGAAGTTGGACTGTGTATACGGTGTTGAAGTGGTGGAAAAAGATACCTTAGTAGTAGACTTTAGATCAGGAAAAGGAGAAAATATTGCTTTGTGCTGATTTATTTGTTGTGAACATATTGTGATCTTGATCATTTAGGCAGAAATCAACCAGGAGACAAAAAAAAAAAAAAACCTTCACAAAACGTGTTTAGATCAACATCCACTAACAGCTGTAGGCAGGTCAAATTCTGTTGCCGCTCTGCCGACGTAGAATTGACAAATTAAAGATAAACTTTAGATACATAAAGATAAACATTTGATAAAGATTTCTGTCAAACTGAACTGGGATTGTTTAATTTTTTTTTTTTTTTTTCGGGATTTACAAACTTCAACTAAACTCTGCAGGTTAAAAACGTGCTGCAGGGTAACATGTTTTAGTGTGGTTTTCACAAACGATAGTAAGAGTACAACGTGTTCACAGCTGGTAGCGGTGTAAGCGCTTTCGGGCGGCCACGACGGGATCGCTCAGACGCACGGGAGCTGTCTCGAAAACCTTGTTCGCTCAGCATTATCGCGTTTACGCGTGGGATGAAAAAGACTGAGAGAGCTACAGTACGCCTGTGTACCCGTTCAGTTTCACACGACCCCCTGTTTCACGCTCCTGGCCCTCCAACCCCGTCTGTTGGCTCCTGTAGATTTATATTTGGGGTGTTGTTCAGAGCTGTGTCCTGTCAGGTCTTCTAGGGCAGTGGAAAACGGAGTGGCCAGACAAAGGCATCTGTGTTAGTTTGAAAAAAGCCCAAACTCTGACGCTGCCGCTCACCTTTCACATGCGGCGTGAGAGTACCAGCTTTAACTGAAAGGCCTATATTTGGTCCTAGAGAGAGGGAGAAAAAGATAGAGTGGAAGAATGAGTGTACTGGCACTGGTATAAAAAGCTCCATTCTGTTTCGGCGGGGTTTGAAAGAGGGAGACCGTGACCCATCAAAGCTAGCGTTTAGTCTTGGCCCACTCATGTCTCCTGCAGGAAATATCTTATCCCTCAAAATAGACCAGAGACTACAGACCCTACTAATCTAGACTACACCACCTCAACTATGAGCACCACTCCAGCACTGCCTACATCACTTACTCTACACAGAACACACACTCACACACACACACCCCTTCACTCTTGTACGCGCACCCACACCCTTTCCATAGTGTTCATGAATATACACAAAACATGTATATTTCACACACCTGCTATACATATTTTTGCTATTCAAAATAAACATCATAGCTCGCTGTGTAATTCAGTGTAATTATACATCAAAATATACATGTACGATATATCATAGCTCACTGTTTAATTCGGTGTAATATTTTAATAATACCCTGATTATATATATTTTTTGTGTGTGTGTGTGCTATAAAATATATAATTGTAATATTATATATATAAGTTATGAATATATGTATGGGCTGTTTTGAAACGTCTAAACTTTTAACTTTTTAACTTTTAAACAGTTTAAATCTTAACGTGTTCTGGTGTGTACACTATGTAACTGTTCAGAGCTGTGTTACTGTGTAACAGCTGTGTACCCCAGCTGACATAAAACTTTTTTTTTTTTTTTTTTGGGTCTTTGATTGAAAATGCCATTCAACAGATTTGTTTGGCCATGTATGTATAGTGCGTGAGATTGAGTAGTGCTGTTTTTTAACGTAAAGCCGGCTATAGGGTGGGACCCACAGACAGCTGGTAAGCATGTTCTGTTTCCCCCTATTAAATATGCATTACAGCTGTTCCCATAACGTCCTCTCTCAGAACTGTACATGCTGTCCTCTCTCCGATCTGCTGTGTTCCCCACTCTCTCCCACTCTCACTCTCTCAGTTTGTGTGTCTGTGTGTAAGTGGATGGGCACATGCATGTTGACATATGTGGAACTAAATGGAATCAGACAGAAACCAGCCTTTTTCTCATATTTCCCCAAACCTGATTTAAGATCTATAGAGTAATTTTGACAAAGATGTTGTGGGTTTTTATTGTGTTTGTTTGTTTGTTTTTAACAAAGAGCATTCAAAAAAAGTTTTTCAATGGATGAGCTTTTTACAGTCTGTTTGTTGCACTTGCAGCGCTTTTTAATGTTGCGTGAACTGCTGTACTAGCAGGTTTCCGTAGTGTAGTGGTTATCACGTTCGCCTCACACGCGAAAGGTCCCCGGTTCGAAACCGGGCGGAAACATCACTTTTACCTACAAATTTGCATTAGCAAAATATTAAGTGCAGGAAACAAAATGAATTAGTTAAGCAACAAGTTAAAATTTGTACGATGGATATGAGTGTGCCAGTTAACTGAAGAAAAATAATGATTGTGGTGACCACCCATAAACCTTGTTATTCCACTTCTTATAGACAGAGGGCGACAAAACTCACCCTAGCGGGAGTAGTGTGAACGTGTGTGTGAATACGTGCGTGAGAAAAAGGACAGAGTCTGTTCTTGTTCTTTTTCCTTTCCCCCCTTTGCTTCCTCCAACCTCCACCCCTCTGTGTCTCTCACTCCCCCCCCACCCCCGACCCCCTCTTTTTTTCATCTCTTCTTCTCCCTCCTTTTCTCTAAAATGTGGGAACGAAAAATGAATGAATTATGAATCGGAGCAAATGCAAAGAGTGGGCTGACCTTAGTTCTGTCTGACTCCGCCCCTTTCAAAAACCACACTCAGACAACCTGACGTAAACATGACTGGACACAAATCAGGTGCTGCTGCAATCTTACACACACACACACACACACACACACACACACAAGCACCAAAACACAGTGAGAAAATGCATGGTATGCAGAATACCATAGTCCACATTCACGCACACTAGCTCACACAGGACAAAAGGAAGGTGAGTAGGAGTTGAAACCACATTCTTCTGTGTCATCAGTGTCACGGCAACAGGACTGTTAGTCCTACAGCTTTCTGTACATCAGTGTTTTGTGGAGTGGGGGACAAAAGGGGAAGAAGAGAAATGTCTCGCCAACGTCTTGTCACTGACAACATAAATCTTAAAGCACAATGAATTTTTTTTTTCTTTCAGTTTCCAGAAAAATGAGCTAGGCCATGAGCAATATTGTTAATCAGGAATTGTGCTGATCTGTCAGCATGGTCAGTAGTACAGATTTTTTTTTTTACAGTTTCTGTACAATATGTGATTTCTCTAAAATATCAGATTTCTGGAAAAAAAAAATCTGTACTTTTTTTTTTTTTTACAGTTCTCAGTCACGCGTCAGGTTCTCATTTTAGTCAAACTGGTGAATTCTCCAGTTCTCTCTAACTCTCCAAGTTATGAACTCTGGGCTTTGTGTGAACTGGGTTATCAGAGATGGAAGTAGCCTCGCACTCATCACCGTCTCTGACCACCTGCTCTCTCCAGCTCCATCCGACTGGCAATTGCCCGTTTTCTAATCCAGAACCCACACCCCCCCATCACCCCCTCCCTCCACCCCACCCAAAAATCCACAACTCCCACTCAACACAAATGATCCAATCACTTTCCTTCATGCCCAAAGTCCATCAATATTAACCCCACTGTTACCACCCCCCTCTTCCCTCTCTCTCTCCTCCCCCCCCCCCCCCCCCCCACCCTCCTCTCTTTCTCCTGCTTACATCATCTGTACACCATGTACCTACCTCTAACATTCTGTTCTCTAAACCTCGACAGTTTTTGGAGGGGTGCAAAACAATTTACGATGCAGCAAACTCGTTGCCTCTCCACTCTGTCAAACCTCTGTGTAACCGAACGTTGTATTGTGTTCACATGTTTCTGTTGAGTTCTCTGAAGCTTTTGATTTGTGTTTGTTTTCTTGTTTTTGTTTTTGTTTTCATTTTTTTTTTTTTTTTGTATTTATCACAACATTTAATTTTGTTGTGCTTCTCTGTTCTGCATTGTATCCCTGTTTCCTGGTAGCTTTTTTTGAAGCGGCGGGGGTTAAAATTGTTAGTCCTTCAAACGTTTGAAAAGTAAACATGT
Organism: Chanos chanos; assembly: GCF_902362185.1. Taxonomy (NCBI): domain Eukaryota; kingdom Metazoa; phylum Chordata; class Actinopteri; order Gonorynchiformes; family Chanidae; genus Chanos; species Chanos chanos. The sequence continues at coordinate 7,739,131 of NC_044502.1, forward strand.
AAGTCTAGGAAGAACAAAAGGCACCACCTTGTCTTTTATTGATCATGTGCGATGGAGAGGTCGTAGGTTCGCTTTGCTGTGGAGTCAGACAAAGGCGTCAAAGCCTGGATGTCTCAGCAGGGTTGAGCCAGGTTCTCTTTGATACGCGCTCTGTTTGTTTGCCGCTTTGCATGCGGTCAAGCCAAAAAGCACGCTGTGACGCAGGTAAACGTTTGTCTCAAGGCTCGTTTAATTCCTTTTGGGAGGGAGTGTGAGTGTGTGTGTGTGTGTGTGTGTGTGTGTTTCATTGTGTTTGTTTAATTTGGTGCCATTGTATGTGTCTTCATTCATTAGTGTATGTTGTTCTGCGTGTCTGGCTGGATTCAGATTCGCATCCATATGTGTCCCTCTGTAATAGATTGCATGTGTGTGCCCTACAGTGTATCCCACATCTTTGTATGTCTGTGTCTCGCGCGCGCACGTGCGTGTGTGCGTGCGTGTGTGTGTGTGTGTGTGTGTGTGTGTATGAGACTGTCGTGACTTTTTCCTACGGTTTGTGTGATAATGCCATCACAGCAGTCTCAGTTAAAAGAACTTCCCTTGGTTCTGCCACCAGTGGGTATTTATGTCAGTGTGTGTGTGTGTGTGTGTGTGTGTGTGTGTGTGTGTGTGCTTCCGTGTGTTCTGTGGACGCAGCTGCCAAATCTGCCGCCGTGTGGCTTCTGTTACATCTCCTTCACTTTTGTTTTGAATCTAACCACACCATCACCCTCTGGGTTCAGTGTCGTTTCGGTATACAGGTTTTACCACACGGCACACGCACGCACACACGCACACGCTCACACATACACGCAATCACACATCCGATAATCAAAATGATTACCAAATGAGAAGCTCAGGGGGTTGAAGATGTCATTTTTCATTACTTATTTCTTTCCCGTATTCTTGTAACGGAGAGAACAGGGCAGTCTGTCTGTATTTATGTAACATATACTCACACACACATCCTCAGTGCAGTATATTTGTCTCTTATATAACAGTGGTCTATATGTGGTGCATGCCCAGCAGGGACAATAGCACAGCACGTTGTGTACGGTCTGAGCACTGTGAACCCATCACATGAGAGAATCTGCACCAAGAATTTATTGCATTTACATAACAAGCCCCTGATTATGGGAGTACAACATTATAAAATATATGCCGTAATTTACGGCGCTGTATTTCATCAGTGGGCTCTGATACGGTTGGCCCAATAGCCGAGTCAGCGTGAAGTCTTAAACGGTTATCAGTTGTCCATAGACATTTGAAATATGTAAAGAGTGGAGTGTTGGTGTAATGGTAAATATAGGTGTGATATCCCTACATGCTAGAACTGGTACTCAGTCTGACCATGAGTGTGTGTGTGTGAGAGAGAGTGTATACAGTGTGTGCTAGAACACTGTGTTCTTGACAAAGCCTCGGGGCCCTCCACATTGAGAGGGAGAGACTGATAGAGAGAGAGAGAGAGAGAGATTGTCCCACTTTTCTGAGTGACCTAAATATGCTTCGGAATCCCCACTGAGGATAGGCAAATTTTTAGCCTGTATCCTGTGCTTTTCTCTACATAGCCATTGATACATACACACACACACACACACACACACACTCATCACGGTGTCCCTCAGAGTATCTAACCGCCCCACTAGTTAATGAGGAGCCCAGTCCCATGGTACACTTGAGAGGGAACCCAGAGGAGAAGGTGGATGAGTGTATAAACCGTTAGGAGATGATATAGACCGAGAGAGTGAGAGAGAGAGAGAGAGAGAGAGAGAGAGAGAGAGAGAGATTTAAACAGAAGATCAGAGACAGCATCAGACAGATAAGTGAAAAAAGAGGATATGGACAGAGATAAAAAGAGGGAAGAAGAAGAAGAGGAGGAGAGAGAGAGCGGTAAGGTATGAATAAATAAACGAGACCAGGCTGCAGCAAGTTCACCTTGTTCCCATTGGACGGAAACAAACAGGAAATGTCCTTATGTTTGTATGGCCATATGAAGACTGACCTTGTGTGTTTAAGCCGAGCGGGTGCCTGTAGACCCATAAAACTCCCGCCACTCCTAACCCCCCCCCCCCCCCTCCACCCCCCGAGAGACGGGGGTGTGGTCTAATGTACAGTATCAAACTGAGCTTTTGTTCATCTCCACTGAGAACAAAATGTGTATGAGTAGCAGGAGACCCAGGCCTAGAATTACAGAACACAAACACACTCACACACACACACACACACACACACACACACACTTACACAGAACGCAATGACCACTCAGATTTCCCGCCTATAAAACCAAGAATTCCAAAACACATAGTCTACCTTAGAGTGGAGTGTGTGTGTGTGTGTAAGTAAAGAAGAAAAACAACAGAAATGTTGGTTATATGTATCTATGACAAATTCAAACCTCTGCATAAGAGATGTGAAGATCTCCTGGATGTGTCCTGTCTGTGTCATGTCATGTGGCTGGGTAAAGGTTAGAGTGCGTGTGTGTGTGTGTGTGCGTGTGTGTGTGTGTGTGTGTGTGTGTGTAAGTAAAGAAGAAAAACAACAGAAATGTTGGTTATATGTATCTATGACAAATTCAAACCTCTGCATAAGAGATATGAAATTCTCCTGGATGTGTCCTGTCTGTGTCATGTCATGTGGCTGGGTAAAGGTTAGAGTGCGTGTGTGTGTGTGTGTGTGTGTGTGTGTGTGTGTGTGTGTGTGTGTGTGTAAGTAAAGAAGAAAAACAACAGAAATTTTTGGTTAAATGTATTCGTGAAAAATTCAAACCTCGGCATAAGAGATGTGAAGATCTCCTGGATGTGTCCTGTCTGTGTTATGTCATGTGGCTGGGTAAAGGTTAGAGTGCGTGTGTGTGTGTGTGTGTGTGTGTGTGTGTGTGTGTGTGTAAGTAAATAAGAAAAACAACAGAAATTTTTGGTTAAATGTATTCGTGACAAATTCAAACCTCTGCATAAGAGATGTGAAGATCTCCTGGATGTGTCCTGTCTGTCATGTCATGTGGCTGGGTAAAGGTTAGAGTGCGTGTGTGTGTGTGTTCCTGGGCGTATGCGTGCGTTTGAAAGCCACTGCCTTGCAGATATTATCTGCTGCAATTGCCCGTGAACATGAAAACACAAGCCTCTCTTTCATCCCCATGCAGACGAGTGTGAACAGCCCCTGAGCCGTGAGCGTGTGTGTGTGTTTACACAGCTATGAAACAGCCATCGCTCTCTGAAACAACAGCTCACCACTGATACGGCCACAGACAACCTCTGTGTGTCACACACTGCTCGCACAGCATTACACACACACACACACACACACACGGCGCTCCAGAAACAGTGCCGACACTCTGTTATCGTTTTAACTCATAGCCACACCCTTCTTGCTTCCTTTTTCATACCCACAGACATTATGTTTTTTCCCAGGGTGTATGTTTGTGTTTGTGCCTGTGTGTGAGAAAGTTTCATCATCCCAAATGGGATTTTTTTTTTTAAATCACTGTCATGACTTTTTACTTAGATAAACTTTACAAGGATGAACAACCTTCTGTGTTTCCTACAGGTCAAGACATATAGAAAGAAACACCCCAGTAATCCAACCTGAGACAGAGAACGAACATCAAAAAAATATTGTCACGGACATAACCACTCAGCGTCTGGACTGACTGCTCCTATGCTTCAACAGAAAAAACGCTCACAGAGACTCAACATTACAACCTCTCTCTCCCTGTTTCTCTCTGTCTCACACACACACACACAAACACACACACACACACACACAGTCATTCACCTCTTGTTGTACCATCTTCCATTCCCTGAAAAACAAAGTTGTTTTTCTATGTCGTTTTATGACTGTGTAATTGTGTTTGTGGTAATGGTAGCCTGTGCTCTCCAAACCGTTTTGTTTATGGTGTACTGTGTACGTTTGTGTGGTACACCAGCCTTTGCTCATGATCCCGATATGTCAAACCCACTATTTTACTCCGGCTTCAAAATCTCAGTAGTCTTAAGAATGTCAACAACGTGTCGAACATGGTGGTGTTTTACAACTGTGGTTACATTTTGACGTGGCTCAGAATTGCAGTCCGGATCCTGCCCCGAAGCACACACATGTTTTCAGTGTTTGTTTTTCTTTTGGTAAAGGAATGAAGATTGCCTCTGAGAATGACCTACTGACTCCGATTAAGACCTCCTTTGTCGAGCATTTCCTGCACCCTTCCACATGTCACAGATTAAAAAAACAAAAACAAAAAACTTTTTGTTTCCTGGAGTGGGTATAAATGAGATCCTCTTCACTATTAACAGTGATAGAGAGTGTGTTATTTTGGTGGCTGTGGACAGAGGAGGAAAAAAAGAAAACCAAACAAAACAAAAAACCAAATGCGGTATTAGCATAATCCCTGGTTTCCCCTGGTAGGGTTTTCTAGTGTCTCTCATGGATTTCCTGCTCATGGGTTTGATGTGCAGGGAGGAAATAAGGTAGGTTTAGATGGGTTACGTGTGAGCTTACACGCGTGGGTCTAGGCCTCTGCAGTGGGACAGTGATCTTGGAAGAGTTTTTGTTTGTCAGAGCAAGACAGACAGAGAGAGAGAGAGAGAGACCAGGCTCAGGAGAACAATCTCGATTGATGGCTGATTAGGGTTTAGTCAGCCATAGAAGTGCGGTGTTAGTTATATGAAAAGGGCTGGTTTATACGTTAGACAAGGCAGGGTGGTGTTTGATGGAGGGTGGTGTTAGTTGGATGAGAAGGGCTGTTGTATATATGGATGTTAGACAGGACAGAGCGGTGTTTGACAGAGGGTGGTGATGGATAAGAAGGGCTGTTGTATATGAATGTTAGATAGAGAAAGGTGGTAGTGGTTGGAGGGTGGTGTTGGTTGGATGAAAAGAGGTGTTATATAGGTGGATGTTAGATATGGTTTGGGGGTTAGGGTGCTTTAAGGACGGGAAGGCTATAATCTTATAATCCTAATTTTTCCCACTGAAATTACTGCACTCAGCAGGCTATGTCTCATCCTATTTATTCCACTACACAGAAGAAGACCACGTGCCATTGTGGTATGCGTGCGTGTGTGTGTGTGTGTGTGAGAGAGAGATCCAAAAGAGAAGTCTTCTCCTCTCTGACGCAGTCCGTTCCTCTCCTTCCTTTTCATTTTCTACATTGTGCTTTGTTTACACTTTTTTTGCTCACTACATAATTCCATATGTGTCATTTCATAGTTTTGATGCCTTCAGCATTGTTCTACAATGTAGATAAAAAAAGAATAAAAATAAAGAAAAATCATTGAATCAGAAGGTGTGTCCAAACTTTTGACTGGTACTGTACCTATGGATCTTATTATTGTAAGTTTGTAATATCCAAATATTTGGTCCTTTTTAATTCATAAGCAGTTCACTAAGACTAAAATAGGGCATGAGATAGATATGAGATTCCCTGCTCAGAATGAATTAAACTGTATTAGTGTTGTGTTTGTACATGCTTGACCGGGATTACGTGCGTGTCTTTACGCTCATTTGCGAGAGTAAATAACGCGCCAGCGATTTTGGCCAGCGTATGACTCTGTGTTTTTCTCCTGTGGGTCATCTCCAGCAGCTGTTAGGGGATTTGGTTTTTTTTTTATGTTGTTGTTGTTGTTTTGTTTTTTTTTATAAGCAAGACTGAAGTCTTTATGGTGCCAGTAGGCACAGAGTACAGGACCAGCAGAGTGTGGAGACACGTGACCATCTGGTCTCCTGTCTCCCCAGCCCTGCATTAGAACAGAAGGACAACTAAGGTCAGAGAAAGCCCCCCCCCCCACACACACACACACACACACTCACACACACTCACACACACACTCTCATATCCACAGAAAGGCTGCCAGGCACTGTTTGAGCACTGCTTTATCAAAACAGAGCTGTTGTCTGTTGGCTCTACCAAAACAACTCAAACATCTTTGATTGATTGGTCTTTTTTTCTTTCTTTTTTTTTTTTTTTTGATAAATGATTGAGGAATTGACAGCTAACGTAATCTGAATGGGTCAACTGCTCAAGATAAAGATGCAGATCTACATAGATGCATACTCTTTTTTTTTTTTTTTGCTGAAAGCTAAACGTGCTGACTTGCACAGTAGTGAAGACATGGTGTTCTGGTTGTGCGGTCTGTTTGCCGTGCTGTTGGCCGGACTGACAGCCCTTTGACAGAAACCAGACTGGACAGAGCTAGTGGAAACCTTGCAATCCCTCAGACTGGAAAGTGAACCACTCATTTCATGGCTTAGTAAACCAAAGTCATGCTGAGTCACATGATTGTTTTTATTGTCTGTTTTACTTCCTCTCTGTCTCTCTGCATCTTCTACACACACACACACACACACACACACTGTAACATCAGACCTCCATATTCATCATTCACCTAGTCTTGTTCCAGTTTTTCATGAATGTTTGACCAGTTGACACGTATAGGTGTTAATTTTTGTGTTTGATAAGGTACCATACGCCGGTGTTTTGATGTGAGTTAGACTTAGGTATGGCCTTTATATATGTTCTCTTTGAGTAAACAGTCTGAAGCAGCTCCATGTTAGCCGTGTACAGTAGTTTACAGTACAGCAGTCAGAAGAGAGCAGTCAGTGAGGAAGTGCGGTGGATGTATTCTAAATATAAGCTTCCACTGTCAATAACTGCCAATGTTTCTCTGCTCTGCTGCATGCTGGTTTCCAGTGCTGCTTCATCTGCCAAAGCCTGCATTGCTTCTGCACCTGTACAGTCTCTCTCTCTCTCTCTCTCTCATATCGCTGTCACCCTCTCTCTCTTTCTCTCTTTCTCTCTCTCTCTCTCTCTCTCTCTCTCTCTCTCTCTCTCTCGCTCTCTTTGCTGTCACTCTCTCTGTCTATTCCTGCCTGCAGCACTGTGGTTAGAGAGGAAACCTATGCTGTGTTTACTAGGCTGTAAGTTGAGTTGGGCGTGTGTTAGGGAGGCAGTCATGCATAGTTGCATATAGTTTCACATCATTGCCTGACAGCATTCCAGCACAGGAATCCTAGCTTGTTTGGGCGATGTCAGACGGCTGAAAGACAGGTGTGTATTTCAGTGCAGGATCCTGCACAAGGTGAAGCCGTCCTGAGCAGTAATGATTTTGCCCTTTGAATATAGATGCATTCCTGATAGGAACGCATCATGGTTTCGAGACTCTAATGTGAATGGTGAAACTAGTGTTGGTTCCCTTAACAGACAAGTTCATGCACTTAACACATATTTTCTCACGCTTTATTTCACTTCCTGACGTACATTTTTCCCAATGCTTATATAAGCACCAATATGCATTGGCCAGTGCATATCACTACAATGTGAGATTTTCCTATTGAGTCTCTGGTCACAAGGGGTTATGTTTTTCCACATATTTTGCACCAGTGTCTCATATTCTATTCAGGTGTTACTTATCTGATGCTAATAATAGTTAGTAGACTGATAAAATAGATTGGTGAATTAAAGAAACCATGTAAAAGTTGGAATTGTCTCACACACTCCCACACACACATACAAGCGCGCACACACACACACATACACATACATTTGCTGTAGAGTGTGTGGAGTATAGGAGTGTTCAGAGGAATTTAATGTGTTTTAGTGGTCAACTAAAAGTTGGAATGCTTTTGGCTTTCTGTGTGCGTGTTGTGTGTCTGCTGTAAATGACTGACACCCGACATGTAAAATGTCATTTTTCTGTAAGGTTATTTTAATGTTTTTAACTGTTTAACTGTCTTTTTTTTTCTAAACCAAAATGTGTCCGAGAGTGAATTCATGTAACATAAGGGTTGTAATAAAATGCAAATGCAAGTTGAATCACCTTACATCAGATTCACCAATTTACATCAAAAAGGAATAACATGTGGCCAGTTTTCATACTGAAGAGTATGGGGGGGAGAAGCAGGGTTAACGTGGACTTTGACTGGTGTCTTCTCTGCCTCTGAGACTTGTGAGTAAGAATCTGATTTAGCCATTTCTAATTTTGTGCGAATTACAGCTTTAAATAGCTAATATAATGCGCTGTCAAGTCAGGCCCGAGAACTTTCACGCTCAGCTTTTCCAGAATCTTTTCTAATTTAAAGTATCAGCAGCTGAAACTTGAACTAACTCTGTCAGAGCTGTGAAGTGGTTGAGCCCTGGAGGCTAGCTGTTAAACGCTCCTGCTGACACACACACACGCACACACACACACTCACTCACACACACGCACACACACGCACGCACACACACACTCACTCACTCACTCACATACCAATCATACACAGCAGCCTGTGGCAAAAAAAAACCCCTCTCTGCTCTCTAACATCCCTGAGACAGGAGATGGTGGAGAACAGGCTGCTTACCTGAGCTCAGTGCTGGGCGAAGCAGCCGGCCAGGTGATAGACAGGACGCCAGGATCCCCATACTGAGCCTGGAATCAGACTACACACACACACACACACACACACACATACATCTCTCTCTCTCTGTGTCTCTCTCTCTGTCCCTGTCTCCGTTGCAGACGAGTGGATGATTGGGGTTAAGCTATGTGGGATCAGGAGACTTTGTGACAGGGAGAAGTCTAATGACACAGCACATGAAGATATATAGTCTCTCACATTTGCATACCTTTGACACCTGATACATCATTCCAACATGACATTCACTCACACTCTCTTTCTCACACACACACACACTTTATCCGCAAACCCGAATACACAAACCTGTTTATGCCTACACAAAATTTCATTTACCTCCATGTTTTAATAACACGTTTTAATTAAAGGCACGTCTTACTTCAGTCTGAAAATGAGGCCTGAAGGTCTGCTGCCCTAATTAGCAACACGCCTGTTAACAAATAGAATACATAGCAAAGCCGTGTCTCATCAATATTCATATTCAAACATAATTACGTCCAACCAAAAACTCACAACCTCAGAGCTCACTCTCTCATGTCATACCTATTTAGATTATTTGCCTTGCAGTAAATCAGGGGATGTGAGAAATGCGAAACGCATTAAGTGTTCACGTAAAGAACTTCCAGCTGCAACTACAGCTCCAACTGAAGAGGCTTAGTTGGTTATGGGGGCTTGTCAACAGGAACCAGGGGTTGTTGAGTGAAAGTAAAGTGTTGTGGACTTAGTGCCAGAGGACTGTGGGTTTTAATGTCCAGTTGTGGTTGAGCTCTTGAGAACGGCACTTGACCCCGAGTTGCCCCAGGGGCGCGGTAACACGGTCCACATGTCTCCCCCACCCCTCACCTCGGGGGCCACGGCCCTGAAAGCGAACAAGTGTACTGTCGTTTAATGAGGGTTTAATAAAGGAAGAATATGCTCTTGTTCTCTCTCTCGCTTTCTCTCTTTCCTGCAGCAGTGCCTTTGACACAGGTAATTAGCTCTGTTTCGCACTTTCCAAGGTATTTCTTTACATAGATTTCTTAGGGCGTGTTTTTTTTTCTTTCTTTCTTTTAGTTGCTCCATTTCGGAGAGCACCTTTTTCCTTTCAAAGTTTGGATCCACACTAGCGCCAGATGTTGCTCTGAACAATATTGCAAAGATGTATCTGTTCAGTGGATCCCCGCCTGGTTTTATCTGTAATGTAACTGATATTAAGGCTTACACAGACTGACTCATCTTAAAATCCTTTATGAAAACCATAAAACAGCTGGACTCTTTAAAGAGCTCCTCATGTCACTCATGGCAGCATAACTCACGCACAGTTACTGGTGTGGAGCTCTTCCAGTGGCTGATTTTACCGCAAAGTCAAATTACAAGTCCTCCAAGGCTTTGATCTAGAAAACTGAGTGTGTGTGTGTGTGTGTGTGTGTGTGTGTGTGTGTGTGTGTGTGTGTGTGTGTTCTTTCAGAGCGCTTCTGTTTGTGACCTGTGCTATTCTCTAAGGCCTATTACAGTCAATACAATTATTACACTGGGGATTTAGTGCTGTCTCACTCACAGGTGTGGACCACTTGACTCTTACTGGAGACGGAGAAAATCTGGATGGCATGATAAAGGTATTACATAACATTACAATAATACAAGATGAAAACCAAAGACAGTCCGGTCTTTCCTGTTCAGGCGTTTCATTGAAACTTCATCCAAAAATCACCAGATGAATAAATATCCTTTTACTATTTTCCTCCCGGCAAATAATAGCCTCTGCTTCTTGATAAGTCTTGATTAATTTATGTATTTGACCACATTCGGCTACATATCCTGTTTACGGATCCAGAGGGGAGTGAATTGGAGCGCCGACCTCGCTGTAAACAGGATGGAAAGTTCTGGGACTTCGGAACACTTCTGTTTACGGCAGAGCTCTTTCTCTCTGCTCCGGGAACTTTACACAGATATACCCAATGATTATGATAAGCTGAAGGTTAACAGTGTTTTCAGATCATTTTCACAGTAAGTCATCTCAGTTAGAAAAAAAAAAAACACTCCGCCGAAGATAGATGGGTAGAGGTTTATTCTGGTAATAAAACTCAGCGCACTCAGGGATTGCACTGAGTCACCTTTCACAGCGGTTCAGTCATGACAGCTACAAGCCCTTTACGCCCGTGTTTGGTTGCCAAGCAACAGCTCCCTTTTGCTTTCCATATCACCTCTTATGGATGTGAAAAATCAGCATTCTCAAACAGTAGCCGCCTCCATCTTAGCACCGTCTTTTTCTCCCCTCCGAGCGAAGGTTCACCATATCCCATTAAATCAACGCAGTGAGACAAGCCTCAGTTGTCCAGGGGGCACTGATTCCCTCTTTAAATTCCTCCAGCGGAGCAGAAGAGGCAGTAGTTAATGGAGCAGTCTTCTAACAGTGCCAAAGTCACGTCTTTCACTCTCTTTAGCAGAGGCATGGAATACAGACAGAACCAGATTATCCGACTGCCATATTAAGTCAAGATTTTAGTATCTTCTTCACAGGGTTCTGGAATCGGTTCAGAACCGACTTGTAAATTACTGGTTATTGTATGGCTTTTTCATTCTGAACGGAACTGCCAAGTTGCTGTATTGCGTTCCAGTAAAATGGGGAATTTTGAATCAACCATACGTCTGCTCAGGGCGGCGATTGTTCTTAAGATAAAGACAAGAACCAGCAAAGCATGGTGCACATTTTGTGAGACAGACTTCTTGCAAAAAAAAAAAAAAAGGGGGGGGGGGGGTAGGCTTTAGGGTCTCTCCACACAAAAGCATGCTGAGGCATGTGTGACACTCTCCAGCAGCTGGGCTTCTGGAAATGTCGAGAGCAAATAAACAAATTACAACCTACGCTCTTCAGCCAGCCTGAAGAATCGGACTGTTCTCTGAGTTAAACCATCCAGGCTTTTCCCTTTTCATTACAGGGCAACGCCTGCGTGAAAGACGAATGCTCTGAACTAATATCGCATTCACATCGCAGGCCATCCCAGAACCAACCCTAATCATTGTCATGGTAACCAGCCAGCTACGCGCCATACAGAGAGGCGCTGACTTATCTAACTGCCATCCGTTTGATGGCGTTTTCACTTCCTTTGTGACCAGAATGGAAGAACATGATTTGGTCTGTGTGTCTGTTTGTCTGTAATTGTTTAAAATAAATCTAATAAAAATGGTTCTTCATTTCCCTTTTTCAAATGTTGCTGGGTGGCTGCAAATTGATTGCTAGTGGATGTATGTGTGATAACATCAGCCAGTTCGTTATGTATGGTGCGTGTTTGTGTGTGTGAGGCTGATGGGAGTGTTGTCTTGGATCCAGGGCATCATTAAGAGAACATTGATCTGTCATGGTTTACAAAGAATCTTGGTTAGATGTCCCGATTTCTTTCGCCAACACGTATGAGGTCCACAAGCACGACAAAAATACTAAGGATGCTTTTGTTCCCAGCAATGCTGTCCTATTCCTGAGCCCTTTCAGTAGTCACGCCATTAAATGTAAGTTATCGATCGAACATCACGGACAACAAAAACGACGTAGATAAAACTACAATCTTACATTATAGATGACGCGTGCTCGTATTTTGATAAGTTATGGGCATGTCGCAAAAAACAGACTTTAACGCCTAACAGACCCATATGTATATACGGCAGTTTAACAAACAGGCGGATTCACGCAGATTGTGATATCACCAAAATAATCAGATGGATGAGATGGGCTTTGCGAAAGTTAAAATTCACTGGGTCAGATTAGGATCCTGCGGAGAGACGTCTCGCCTTTTTTGACGTATGGCTCAGACAGATCAGCCATGGGATGGCGGGGGGTGGGGGTGTAGAGATAGACGATTTAAGTCTCCTAATTATGTCAGTCTCGATTCAATAGTATATCTGTAGTACATACTTAGTAATATTCTCGAGGTTCTTACGTTTCTTTTATAATCCTCTACTCTCAATCCATTATAAACTGTGCACTGATTATTTGGTGTTTATGCACAGTAACGTATTAGGGTAACTTCCAAAATAGGGAAAAACAAATCCAGCCAAAGGTTTATAGGTTGACCTTAAATACGTCCACAAATTTGATAGTCAGTTCGGAATGTCAGACTTTTTCATTTTAATTGCCGACTAAAGCATAAATACGATACGAATATCAGATCTATTTTGTTTTTCTTTTTTCACTGCATCCTAAACCTGGGGGTTATTTTTTATTTATAACAATAATAATAATAATAATAACAACAATATTCTTTACGGTCATTGACGGCTAGAATTAAGCACATAAAATGTGAAAATATATCCGAAAAACACAGTTTGACCATTATTTACTTAAAGACGAAGGACAAATCTCGCGGGCGGCTGCTAGTTCGCGCCACTATAATCCGGCATGCTTGTACACGTGAATGAAAGGGAGGGCTAGGAGGTAATGCATGAGCAGCGTGTGTGCGTCAAGGCTCCTGCCAATCAGAAACATCTTATGACGTTTTTGCATTGAACACGCCCCTATACTGATTGCGTAGAAGCCGTGACTGAATCCGCATGAATACACTCGAGTCACCAACATCCAGAGACTATACACACACAACGTGAAACAGGAATACTTTTTCCATTTATTTTATTAAAGTCGAGGTGCAACTGTTTAGTGCAATTGTATAGCGTCACATTTTCATACGTGGTTTTGAGAAGTAACATGCACGAAATGAAGAGAAGTTTTGACACAATGGGCCATTAACTCTAACACACTTGTGTTGTGATACATATTGCGACCAGGATATTTTGTAGTACATCCAGAGTATTTCGCTGTAAGGCAAGAAAATTTTTTTTTCCATTGTTTCACGGATTCCCATTCAAATAATTTAAACTGAGAACTTCGGTTTGGGAATAATGAACCTGTGAAAATGAATCAACAGTTCTGTCGTCGGAGAGAAAAGTCCGTTTGTGCGCTGCTTGAGATGCATGACGTCAGAAGCAGTTTTGGTGTGCTCTTTTTTTTTTTTCTTCTTCTTTCTTCATTCCATGATAGAATCGGCTTGCATCTCATCAGCATGGTCTGCAGAGTTAACAACTTTTTTTTCTGTCTATATTACAGTCCACTTACATTTATTGTACACACACAAAAAACATACAAATTTCACTATCCCTTAGTGAATCTGCCTCCCCCATCCCACCCTTGTATTCTGTAACACACAAAACCTATTATCAAATCTCTATTCATCCTCTGCGTGTCCCGACCGAAAGACACGTAAGCCTCTCGTAAGGGCAGGAATGACGAGATAAAAGTCTCTACAGTGAAGCATAGCAAATCACTGTTGGGACACTCCACCATCTATCCATTGAAAAGGAAATGTACATTTTCGGTGAGATTTCCAAAAACTCCTCCATGGTTCTCTTTACCCCCCCCCCTCCACCCCCATTCCAGATGAGGGTTCCTAACAAGATGGTCCTCCAATGTTTCTTCACGTTAGTCACCTACAAAGTGCTTGTTCTCTTATTCAACACAACTAAGAAAAAAAAAACTATAGCAAAAAAAAAAAAAAAAATAGGGAGAAAACATAAAGAAAACAATTTACATTTTACATATAAAAAAAAAGGATAGGGCAACGTGGCAACAACAGCACAATTTCCAGTCACTGTTGAATTTGACAACACTTTTTGAAGAGAGAAAAAGAGAGAGAGAGAGAGAGAGAGAGAGAGAGAGAGGGGGAAAAAACCCTTCAGCATGCGGGGCAAGATTCGTCAGGCCCAGAGTCCGCATGGGATCTCGTTATCCTTTTTCCGCTTGCGTTCTGTGGCTACTGGTTCAGTCACTTGCAGTCATTTTTCGCCGTTACTGATTGTCTGAGGCAAGTAAAGCTCTTGAGAGGAGAACACCAGTACAACGTATACTGACATGTAATGCGAGAGTATAAGATGTGCAAAAAAAAAAAAAGAAAAAGAAAGGCTGTATTGTCTGTCTGTTGTTTTAAGGATCCGTTCCTTGACATCCTTTATGATCGTGGCATGTTGGTTTTGTTTTTGTTTTTTGTTGTTGTTTTTTTTTTTTTTTTTTTGTCATTCTTGTAGTTTGAGTTTTGAGTCTGTTCACAGTATAGCTTAGGCTTGGTTGTGTTATGTCGTATAGGCGTCGCACGGCTGTGCTCCTCTGCTGGACTGAGAGGTAGTGTTAAGAATTAAGCGGTGGGGCCTGTGCCCTGGCTGGAGGGCATGGCTTGGGGTGCTCCGGGCGGAGCTCCCACGGTTCCCGGTTGTGTTCCAGAGGTGGGTGATCCTGTCTGCACCTGGGCCTGAAACTGGGCAAGCTGCTCTGGGCTGGCCAGGGTCTTCAGCAGGTTATTCTCCTGTTCCAGCTGAGAGTTTCTCTCAATCAGCTCTTTAATCTGCTCCTTCAGCACCTCCACTTCTTCACGTACTGCGTACATCAGGTGACTTTTCACCAGGTCCTGAGAGAGAGAAAGAGCGCGAGAGAGAGAGAGTGCAGGAGAGAGAGAGAGAGAGAGAGAGACCAGGCATAATTGTAAACGCTGACTAAGAATTGTCATCTTAAATAACGAACAGACGAAAAGCTTCAACGAATCGTACTGAAACAAAAACATTCTCAAGTTCTCAAGCTCCTGTCTGCCAACCATATAACTCGACAACTCTAACGGGCACTTGTCACCTTAGAGACTTTAAAACAGATGACACATAAATTACACTCCACGGGGTCTTCGGGGTTTGATTGATTAGATAAAGAAGAGCTATTGTGTACAGGCGTGTGCTGGAGTTGCGTGCGATCAGAGCATCAATCTACTTTGGGACCTAGCCCGGCTTAAAGGCACACAGAACAAAATGTTCCTGCTTCCAGAAGGCGGGGCCAGTGCACCGCCAAAGCTATTTATAACGGGGCGTCTATGGCGGTCTCTTTGCCTAGCAACAGAGAGCATGAAGCACTGAGGGAAGCGCCAAATTTTTGAGTTTACTAACAGTAAAACAGACAAAAAAACAAAACTTGGACAAAGCTCCGCAAATGATTCTTACATCAGCGCGCGTCATTTCGGTCCCGTCTAGTCATTTACACCCAACGAATGCACTACATTTTGACTACAGACAAAACTCGCTCCTAACACAGACCGCAACAAAGCTTTAGGTTACTTAGAGAGTTTGTCATTAATTTGTAGTTAATGATCGTTACTACGTAATTACACAGCCAGTTTACTGCCCACCCAACTGTGGAACTATTTAAAACAGATTACAATTTTCGGGCGCTAACCCGAAAATTAAATCTACAGCCAGTGTGTGCCGACTGGAACACCAGGTGAGAGAGCGCGGCTAGTTCTCACGCTGGTGGATTTTACGGTCTTAAAACAGCAAAGATGTCACCTGTTATATCCCATTACCCACTAACAGGCAACTTTAAAAATCAGATAACACACGTATTCCTTAATTTAAGACATGCCATTAACAACAAACTGGGACTTTCTTTTGTTTCGAACCATACATTTTCATAGTTACGTAACTGTGCAACATGAAGACTAACAGAGCAGTGTAACGGACAACGACAACAAGGAGAGTGCAAAGTTCAACGGCTTAAGCCACTAAAAACTTTAAAATTAGGAAGTAAAAATGAAAACTTACCATGGCTTGCTCTATTTTGTTATCTATGGCAACCACACTGGCACCTGAAGAGCTGTGGGGAAAGACATTAAAGGAATATATAAGAACAAACATAGCGAAACATGTAACCACTCATTCCACTGAAATCGCAAATTATCATTAGGTAAAATCTGATGAAATCAGTTGCAAATGAAATGTGTCCGAAATACAGTTACATAACATACATTCATGAATGTACATTACAGCTGAGGGAATTTTCCATTCAGTACATGATACGGTATAAGCTCGATTGGCAAGTTGTTGTCGTGCCGGTAAAGTCGTGCAAGTTCTATGGTGAAGTAAGACTGAAAAACCGAAAATGAAAGATAAAAAATGCCTCAGTGCGGTATTTTGGGGGGTTTCCGTTTAACAACTAAACCAAAGTCTGTTTTTTTGCACGTCGTTCCTAAACCGCAGCAGTCGCGTTAGCACGAATGACTTGAATCTAACTTGTCTGTGGTGTCAATGATAACAATAAATAATAATAGTAATACTGACAATAATAATAATAATTACAGAACGTTCAGCATACCATCAAACAAACAACAAACGATGGTCAACTCGTTTCGTTCATTCATTCAATGCACAGCTCGCCTCCATAATACAATGCTTTTCACATTTCCAGTGGCACGTAAATATTTACCTATTGTCAAGCCTGACAGGCGAAGAACCTTCTGTGCCTAAAACAGACGACAAAAACGAAATAGAGAAATTCCTCAGTTGACAAACACCAAGGTCCATCGCCACCGTGTAGCACTGCGGGTTCATTCTATTCCGCCCACGGGTATCAAAACGCAGGCTTGTAAAAAATAAAGCTGTAAACGTCTGACTGGACAAAATTCTCACATTCTCAAAAAGGAGGAATATGTGGCCACTCGGTCGATGTGCCGAGGAGTCGGTGAGCTTGTACAGACATTGGAATGGCACAAAGACTACCCGGGTCAGACTAGACTCGCTTCACTGAAAATCAACAGCCGCTCAGAGATTTGCATAATAAAGTCGACAAAGCAGGGCTTCGCCAAACCTCATTGGCTGAGAGTGAAATCATTATACTGATACAGTCTACGTGTTTACGCCCCCACCTGGCGCTATGCCGTTGCCCTCGCCTCAGCATGGCAGCTTACACCGAAAAATTCGCTTCACAAAGCAAACCATGAAAGTCAGTTTAAAACGAATTCTTTTCTTGTGATTAATTCTGCACCGGGACCACCATGGAAAAAGACATGCTAACTAACCCTGCCACGTTTTTAAATCATTATGGTTTACACGAGTCGCTGTTTACAATGCATGCAAAAGATATACAAAAGAATACATTTTATAATGTAAATTTCAAAGCAGAGGTCTAACTCACACAAAAGATGAAGTTTGCAGAAAAACTGACGAATGCAACTCAGAGAAACAAGAACACCAAATACAAATGCAGATTTTTGTGCCGCAGGTGCTGAGAACAGTAAACTGGAGAATGGCTTAGAGAACGTATGTATGCGATAGGAACACGAATGTTGCCATCTGTCGGATAAGAGAAGAAACCGCTATTCAGACGCCCTAAAAGATAAATGGCTTTTTTTCTTACAGATGCGAGGTAATTGGGGATTTTTAAGAAAGTTTTAAAGTCACTTACATCAATACTCGGTCTTACTCTAAGGATACCGTGTAAACTAACAGAGCACCGGCGAGGACAATATTAATGAGCCTAGAGGAAAAAAAAACTTCCGTTGCACACCATGTAAAACACTGCGCTTCACATCAGGAATGAACACGATGTTCTTTTCAGATCTCTCACGAAATAAGAGATACCCATTTAATCCGACACAATCTCTTCAACAATCTACGTGAAATCAGAATCACTGGGTAACAAAAACATTTTCAGTCTTTTTCTCCCCCAAGTCTTTATGATTTAATGACGACAAATCAAGTCTGTTTACAATATGAAGACAAAACAAAGACAAAACTGTTTACTCAGGTCGCCAAGGACCAAACTGGATTACATTCATCACTGAAGTTATTCAAATGCGCTCAGATTACGATAATGCATCCTAAAAGTGAGCACTTCTCTGGTTATATTTTTATGTTCTGCAGTCATAGACTAGTTATGTCTGAAAAGCATTTGGTTAAAAAGTATATATTTTGGACAAAGCCTCAATCAGTACAGTCTTGAGTATTTTTACCACATCGTTACATTGTTAGCTGTAACTAACGGTCATAAACGATTGCAACGACTGAATGGTGAATGAATTGTGAGCTCAATGTATGAACAGATATTTTAAGAAGTTACCGATTATTTTCGGTGTGGGGGCGTGGGTGACCATCTGTGTGGCTAAAGAACAGGGAAGTTCGGGTTCGGTTTGTCTGGGAGGGGATGTTATTTGTATTTGATAAATAAATAAAATAGAGGTCCAGTGACGTGCATGATCTCCCCTTAACAATCACAATGTCTGAACGTGTTTGTCAGCGACAACGCCGCAACTCACTGGAATAAAAAAAACCCCAAAAAAACCGAAAACTATTTTGAGAAAAAGACTTCATGTATTAACAATGTGCATCTCAGAACATCTAAAAATAACAACATGGCGTGACGTGAGACACAGAACTAACAAACAGAAAGAAAAAAAAACGGAACGACTGACCTGTCTTGTCTGGCATACGCCCTTGTCGTTATGCGGTGACGTTTTGATATACGAAAAAAAGCAACTTGGTCAGAGCAACGTTTGAAAAACCAAAATTTGAAAAAAAAAAAAAAAAACCCAACAAAAAAAACATGTAAATGAAAAGACAACGGTTTGGGGGCAAAAAACAAAATGACTGAGAAATACATTATGTCACTAACAACTGCAATGAAAATGGAAAAACAAAACACCTTTATGGTGAAAAGGCATTTGTGACTAAATGTCAAAATGACATGGCGTGTATTCTATCATTACTTCAAAATAATATATTTTCCACAGTGTTATTTGCTTATATAAATTATATTTATTATACTTCTTTATTTGGTTTTATAGGACTGCACAGTGTAGTTTGGCATTGAATGGTGTGTCATAGGAGTATAACTGCACTTAAATCAGGTTTACAGTTCTGGAAGGTTTTCATATATGTAAGCCTACACTTTTCTTTTCTTTTTTCAGCTGACAGAACGGAAATGTTTTTTTGTTGGGTTTTCTTTTGTTTTTCCTTTAAAATTATCTTTACTTTAATCAGCGCTGATATAATCTATGCTGATACAGCCATCAGCGTTCAATCAGTCCTGTGTGTATTCCCCTGAACCTTCAGAGATAGTCGGAAAAAAAAAAGAGGTCAGAGACCAGCAGCCTATCAGAAGAGACACTCATCTCTATACAGATTGATATCAAGCTTGGGAGTGTCTTACTGTGCTTCATTACACATGAGTGCAACTTTGCAACACCAAATGCCTCCCTTGTTTTTGTACTAGCCACTCCATGTGTGCACTGCACTTTTTCCCCCTCTTTAACACGAGTCTGGTTAACAGCCTAACAGATTTTTCTGACTAAAGGGTGTATGGGATTGTTGAAGCCTGTCAAGCCTGAGAAATAAAGGCGAGATAAACTGCTTTGCCTCACATGCATTGTGTGTTGTTTAAGCTCTTGACAAGCTATTACCTGTAATGTCACACTACAGACTAAGTGGTGGCGACCAGGGCTATTGTGACACTATGGGTGCTTGGAAGTGGCCGTATGATTCAAACAGTGTGTGACTGAAGCATTCACACGGTACGGCAGAGGTAGCAGGCATATACTCAAACTGGTAAAAGTCGGGTTAAATGTGTTTGCTTTTGGTTAAATGTGTTTGCTTTTTGACTCCGGTAATCTTGTCACAACAACAGGTTTAAGGATGACACATGATGAGTTTACGATGGACGACGACCAGCGTGTGTGTGTGTGTGTGTATCTGATGCAAACTTTGGCCTCGGGGGGGGGGGGGACAATCGTGTTAGCACCGGCCCCGATGGACCTTGAGCTCTGTTTAGTCAATCTAAGGGCTTCTCCACTGAGGGAGGCAGGTGCTGAGGGGCTGACCATTTCTTCTGAGACACAGTGCTGAGTAGGGGACAGATAAGATGAATGGAGTTCTTGGTGACTTGGTCTTTGTCCCACTCACAATGGACATTGTTGTGTGAGTTGACCTAGTGCGTCTTGCACAAGACTGCAAAAAAAATAATATTAACTTAAAAAAGGAATCCTGTGAGGACATTTTGGACCTTTCCTCGCATGTTAAACATGCTTACTTGGCAGTATAAATTGTATGATAATATGATGAATTTTATAACTAAAATGTGATTTTTCGGTTGTTGTGAATCAAACTTTCCAGGGTCTGAGGAGAGTCCAGGTTCTGAGTGACCTGCCCACGTTCGTTCGAGGGGGCTTTGTTTCAAGGGGACTGTGTTGGGCTTCAGCACTTGATCCGGTGCTGGGGCCATGAAAGCATGAACCAAAGTTCATTAAAATATGAAAAACATGAAGGGTCTTTCCTTCTCCAGACACACTGACTTGGCCATTGTAGTGTTGGACTAAGTATATTAAAACCGGCGTTAAAAGTAGGGTGGTGGTACTGGGTTGACCCACTAAAGAAGTAGAGCTTATTTCAACTGGACTCAATCCCATGTGCTCTGTGGTTCAGGTGTGCTATGAGGTAACCAACATACACGGGTAAACATTTGAGGGGGGAAAAAAAAAATAAAATAAAATTCTGTTCCATATCTCCCTCCAAGGCACTAATGTCTCAAAACACAATAATACATTGCGCACCTGTTACCTGTAGTGAACTGGATTGCACATGAGAGGAAGGAACAAAAAAAACATCTGAAGTAGTCACTGAGTGAATGTGTATTGACAGTAATGCCCTGGAGCTAGGGTGGGTAAATAAGTGATTTTTTTCCCCCCCCAACAGTCAGTTCAAATAAGTTTGATTAAATTAAGCCCTGAGTGATTAGCTGAGGAAATATTTGAATTTGAGAAATGCAATATGGACAACATGCTCATTTGGTATGCGATTTCATTCAACAATGCAAGCGTTTCACACGAGAACACAGTGTTCCCATCCAAAAATAAAAGTGCAGTAAAACTTATATGCGACCGTAGAATTTGAGAACTGAGACCACTTTGAAGGGTGAAATTCATCTCACATTGCCTATAGAACATTCGTTTTAAGCCAATTAGTGTTTAACCCAAATACTCTGAATCTCTCTCACACAAACAAACACACACACACACACACACACACACACACACACACACACACACACACACACACCGGGTGGTCACTTCACCAGTGGTCATGCATCACAGTACAAAGGAAGGATGTTTCCCGCTACCCTACTGCCGATGCCCTGGTTCCTAACGCTAGCAGGACAGTGAAGATTTTACCTCAGGTTCTGTTCCAGCTCCCAGAAGAAGAGCTTCAGGGTCATCTTGTCCTGGCCTTTCGGCGTAACCTGCCCTTTCTCTCTCATTGAAGTGTCACTCAAAGCCCGTCCACACAAGAGAAAGAGAGCGGGGGAAGGAAAAAAAAAAAAACACCCTAACCAGCCCAAAACGCAACCCCCCTATTTCCACCTTACGTCCCCCTCTGCCCCTGACCACCCGCCAGCGACACACTCTCCGGCCCGCCGCGAAAACAACAGGGCTACATCCAGAATCTGTATGTGTGAGCTCGCATGTGTATGCACGCGAGTCTGTGTGTATGTACGTGTGTGTGTGTGTGTGTGTGTGTGTGTGTGAGACAGAGAGAAAGAATGAGTGTTCTGTTAATTTGTGTCCCTACCAAGCTCCTTCTAAGCTCGTCACACAGAATCTCTGGCCACTGAATGGAAGAGATGAGGGCAAAGCTATGATGTCACAGACTCAGCTGGTCACGTGATCAGATGACTTGTTACATAAACAGTCAGTGCAGATTACAAGACACAACCAATCAGTGATCTCAATTTGGGCCACACACCCTGAGAAACCCGCCCCTCCACCCCCTCTCCTTTTATATTCCCACCTCTTTCCTCCAGCACTATCCCTCACACTTTCTCATCTCCTTTCTCTGCTGGAATGAGAACACAGGTGCACTAGCTTCCCTCTCTATTGCCAGACATAAATCTTCTTTTTTTCTTTGAAGGCAGATGGATTTACTGTACAAGTTTTACATTACTTAGCCTCATTTCTCTCTCTGTCTCTCTCTCTCTAATAAAGCACAGACAGCTTGTTAGACCCATTCATCCTCACGCAATGTTCAAGGCTACATGAAAGTACTGTTTTTTTTTTCCTCTGTGGGCTTTCCTTGCTGTTTCTAAAGGGGGGTGGGGGGTGGTAGGGGATAGAACAGTGTGTCCTCCCTCTACTGAATTCATGTTCTTCCTGTCTCTTCACATCAGCGTACGCCAGTGAGCACCGCACACGTTTCACAGCCAAAAAGCACAAAGATGGCGGCAGGCACGTGCAAACTCACGCGTTCGCATCGAAAAACACAAACATGCCGGGGAAAGGGCAAAAAACCAAAATAGACGCTATTAAACATCAGTCCAGAATGTAAAACAAATGAAACGTCACCTTCCAGGCACACAATGACACTAACACAGACAGCAGAGAAGACCTTCAGCGTTCAACAGAACAAAGAGGAGGTAAGGCTGGTCTTTGATGGATGTGTGACGAGAGAGAGAGAGAGAGAGAGAGAGAGAGGAGCAACTCACTAATTAAGTTCTGTGTAATCCAATTCCAGACTCTTCTACAACTTCTGCAATTAAACTATCACACTGAACACCCACTAATAGAGTCACTCACCTGACAGCTCCCCCACACACAGTAAGTGATGGGAAGTCAACAATCTATATTTTTAGCCATTAAACTAAGCCATTTTAAGCTATGTTATATAATACCCAGAGACGTTTGGATGGATTTTTTTTTCCAAAGCCGGATACGATAATCTTCATTACATACAAAAGCCAATGGAATTGCTAAAGTGCATCCGGCCCAACATTATAAGAAATGACCGAGTGACGGTTTTAGGTTCTGGACTCTGCAAAACACGGCGTGGCGTAAATGATGTAGGTCACGTGACTAAGGTTTTTGGGTTGGCCCTTGAAGAGGGTCAAGGGATCTGTGGAGGGTGGGGGTGGCGGTCAGGAGAGGAGCAGGGGTCCCCCAATCCAAACTCTGTTTAACAGGGGGGGCAGAGGGGGCTCCCCCTCAAACGCAGGGGTTATGTCCCTTTGCATTAACAGACGGCATTTTAAAACCCTGCCAAAACAAGGTCCCAAGCATAATCACTGGCTAACTCAACGTCCAAATTAAACCCGCAATACTGACTGACAGAGTCCATAAACATAGTTGTTTTTCTTTTGTTCCTTAAGAAGATTTTAAAAAGATACACTAGTACCATTGAAGTTAGTTGGAATGTTTCAAAAGGGTTAGCATGAAACCGCAAAATTTGGGAAAAAGCCCAATCCTAAATACTTCTGATTGGAAATTCTTTGTCCATCAGGTTCCCGAGATAAAACGAGACCAGAAATGCAGGCAGATAACAACCACACCCTGCACATTCTACCAATCAGAGAGGAGACGTGCTGACTCAGCCTCTCCTCAGCCAATCCGCGCATGTCTCGCGCCTTTCCCTCATCCTATTGGATGCAAGAAAGGTTGAACGAGATGGGGTAGAAGAGAGGGTGGACATTAATTCTGCACTAATACACTCGCCCTGGTACACTATGTGACTTGCAGAGATAAAGAGTGTGTGTGTTGTATACGAGCGCACGCAAACACAAGAGGGGGCGGATGGCCCCTCCGTATGGCAACCGTGGGCTTAGCACGAGTAACCTACATATTATCTAACCGTCCAAGATGGAGCCCCAGCGCCATGCAAAAGTCAGGAGGAGTATCCAAGTATTCTGCAAGAAAATGATTCACATACCAACACGTGGGAGAGAATCGATAAAGACATACGACTGCTTTATGCAAGATTTAAGGAATTACACTCTCACGTGTGTGTGTGTGTGTGTGTGTGTGTGTGTGT
Source organism: Chanos chanos (assembly GCF_902362185.1). Lineage (NCBI taxonomy): Eukaryota > Metazoa > Chordata > Actinopteri > Gonorynchiformes > Chanidae > Chanos > Chanos chanos. The sequence continues at coordinate 7,763,155 of NC_044502.1, forward strand.
GTGTGAAAACCAAAGTGAATCTGCTTGTCAAAGAATTATCGCTTTTAATTGATACTGACAGATAGCGGGAACCGTGCATGCCTGAACAAACCTCTCTCTCGTAACACTTTTAGTTGGGATTTTCTGAGAACTCGAGGTGTGGAGGCTCCATGCTGACTTGGTGAAATGAACAGACTAAAGCTCTTGCTTATGTAAGACTCTTTAAGTCATGACAACAGAAGCCAGGCGACACTTTAAGCAGAGCCACTTTGAGAGGCATTTACGCTACACGGACACGTGGAAGCAACAAATAAACCCAAACATGCAAACGACACATCGCACGACCAACTAAAACATATCCAATGTCAAGCGCCACTCTGCTCTTTCCGTTTCCCTCTCTCCCTCTCCTAACTGTTGCCTGTCCTCAGTCTTTTTTTATTTTTTGGGGGAAACGTATCCCAAAAGGAAAATTGCCTTGATGAAAAGTTCACGGCTTGTGAGGTCTGACTGCTCTTTTCCGCCATCACGACACCCTCGTTATTCCCGCCCGAGCCCTTCGGCTCTGACGTGCTCTCCTCAGCCGCCATTTTGAGACCGCCCCATCCGAGGGGCTGCGCCGCTTACGGAGGAACCGCAGATACAAAATGGCGGCCGAGCCATACTGAGCGTTACGTAAGAGCGCGTAGAAAGGCCCGTTTCTGGGTTGGAGGGAAATGGCCGTAAGTAATGCAAAATGAAACCTAGCGCTAACGAGATTAAAGAAGAGGAAGAAGAGAAGAGGGGGGGTAAATTGAGGGAGGGGTGGTGACACGAGGGCGAAAGGTGGAAGGTCTGTGATAATTAGGTCATTGTCATGAATTTGAAAGACTTGAAACATCTTCTGTGGGTTTGGAGCGTGGGGGTTTTAGAGTGTAAGAGCGGTGACGTTTGGAGAGTCAGAGATGGTCCTGAGATTCACTCTAAATCTTTTGGGGGGGGGGGGGGGGGGTCCAGTTTAGTCCATAAACACATAAACACTACCGCCTCAAAAACAAGGATGCCGAGTAGGGCTGCAGAAAGAGAGAGAATGAGAGACAGAGAGAGAGAGAGACAGAGAGAGAGGGATAGTCAAAGAAGCAGAGCACATCAGAGGCTGCCGGAACTAGAACTTTATATTTCTCCCTGCCTCCCTCCCTCTCTTTCTCTGTCTCTCCAAAGGTGGTCAGTGGAGTGTGAGTAACTCTTCCGCCTCAGCTCTCAGTGTGGGCCTGGTACACTGAGTCCATTAGAGGCAGTGTCATTCCATACACTCTCTCTCTCTTACATAAACTAGGCGGTGGTCCCGCTGTAGGGCTGAAGTTTCAGTGAACCCATAGGTCCAATAAGAGTCGACTTGAGAAAACAAAAAACATGGATCTACAATTACTGCGTGAAAAACGTCCTCTGTAAAAATTATTATTGATTCGTGCAGTCTGAGTGAATTACAACTCGAAAGAGGAACAGTCTGGCATACAGGTGAGGTCTGATCTTAAGAGGGGGAAAAAAAAAAACCCCACGAACAAATCCAGACGGATGAGACAAAGACAAAACACTCAGCATCTTACGCTCATCAGTCAAGTACCTCCCGCCCCTGTGTGTGTGTATGTGTGTTACATCACAGTTTGCTCTCAGCTGATTGAGGCTGTATGCACATATTACATCACTTTGGGCTGATATTCAGACAACATAAAGACCATCACTGGAAAAACAAAGGCCGTCCTGGCAAGCAGTGAAAGCTAATATTTGAAAACTAATTGTACCGTATGGAAAGTGTGTCTACTCCATAGCCTGTGTGTGTGTGTGTGTGTGTGTGTGTGTGAATGCACGCACAGGGGCCTATGTTCCAATGCGAACAATAAAGACCAGGAGAACACAGAAAATCCACAATGTTTTTCCACAAAGGTTCATAACCTTTTTTTCTCTTTCTATCAACACTCAAAGCCCATCTCTACCATCCAAACATCGTCTCTTTTTTAAAGCCTCCTCACACACATCTTTAGTGTCTCTCCTGCCTTGTCTATCAGAGCTCCTTTGTTGCCTGATGGCGTTAGAACCACCCGGAGCGCTACGCGCCGACCGCCTCGATCCGGTTTGCGTAGAGCATACCGCGGAGGCGAGGACGTTCCCCGGACGCTCGCGCGTCTTGGCAGCTCAAAAAAAAAAACCGGAGCATGTTTTTGACCTGGGGCTTGTGTCGGAGGGTTTTAAAAAAAAAACATGACACTCAACACCTGACATCGAGAACGCTTCTCTACGCTGACCGCTGCACATACGTGTGAGAAGAGGGAGAGAAAGAGAGACAGATTAAAAGGAGAGAAAGAGAGACGGAGGACGGCCCCTCGTTTTCGCTCTCACTCCCCACCCCCCGAACCTTCTCCCCTTCATACAAGGTTGCACTGAGGTTTCTAAGATGTGATAGCGATCAGCGAGTGTTGGGTTAAGGGCACTTAGCGACAGTTGCCAGGTTCCCGCCGTGTTCCGCTGAAAAGCTTTGTGATTGTGTTCATCTCTACGGCAGCGACCGTCTGATTGGCTGCTGCCCCCCCCCCCCCCCCTTTTTCTCCCTCTTACATAACAGCAGTGGCCAGCGGCCTAAAGACGCGAAACGCAGTCAGCCCTGTGTGCCAACAGAAAATATATCACTGACAACAAAGCCAAGAGCGTAAACTGGCTGGCACTAAACAACCCGAAATAAATAAAAACACTCCCTCTCTGGACTCCCTGCAGAGGGATGACCTGGGACCACACGTGGGCATTGTACAAACACATCTACGCAATTCTGGAGAAATTTACATTCAGCAAGGCCTGAGATGGTCAAAAATGAATTCATTTCACTCATCAGTTCACATCATTTTCAATTTTAACACATGTGCATTATGGTTTATGGACAGATAAACCAGAAATAACACATGTCCATGCATATACACACACATGTATATGGTAACATCTGTTCAATCAAATCTTGGACAGCATGGATGTACAGCTATAATATGGTGTATGTGCTAAGCTGTGTTTATGTAATGTATGGAAAGAGGAGGGGGAGACAGTGGGATTAAAGCAGAGAGTGGGGGGGGGGGGGGGGGTCTGGAGGGGAGGGAGGGAGAGGGAGGGAGAGAGAGAGAGAGGAAGAGAGAGAGAGAGAGGAAGAGAGAGAGAGAGAAACTAGGGTAACAGTGTGAATTAAGGGTGGGATGTTCTAGACATCAGATTAGAGTTTTTCTCCACAATCAGATTACGAGTCCTTCCCCCTCCCTTACCTTAGCACACAGACCCCCGACTCAGGATGGCCTTTCAGCAAAGGGCCAGCGGTAGAACTGAGACCACTACGGGAGGAGTTCGGGGGCGAGGTTACAGCAGGGGACAAGCTCGGCAGATTCGGGATCATTTAGAGGTGGACAGATTAACTCAGTGTAGGATTACTACCTCTGGTTACAAACAGATGTCCATCAATCTCATATGTGAACCACAACACATAATAATTACAGTTATATATCCCTTCATGAACCACTCGCAAAGACAGGAATAATGTGGCGATGCAGTCGGTTCTTTAGTCTCTGTTTAACTACCCCAGGCCAAGAAGACAAAAGGCTGGTTTACCGCAGAAGGATAAAGATCTAGTTTTGCGTAGGGTAGAGCAAAAATGACACTATTATTCCGTGTACAGTTTTAATATTATCCACAATATGCTTTTCAGAGATATGAAAAGCATAGTGAGGCAGAGGGGCTGGATTACAGTAAGAGCAGCCCTGAAAACACTCACATTCTGCTCCCAAACGTAGACCGTAACTCTTAGTATCGCTCAGGATGACTCTGGAAAACCCGAACTCACCCCGCTCTACACCAATAAAACCCACGGAATAACACGCTGAGGGATCGAAATCTTTAAAATAATGCTCCTTGTCGGAAGTTTACTTGGCTGAATAAGAAGGACTGCTTTCGAAAAAGGTTCCATTTCGATGACCTGGAAGCATTTTGGATTTGCTAAAATCTGACTTGAATCAATCCACTGTAGTTGACAAGCTTTACACGGGTACTGTTCGTTCAGCGGCTGCCGAACACAGCCGATCCGCGAACAGCGTTTGTGGAGAGTCGTTACGTCCGGGTGCATCGTTCTCAGACCCAGTTTCCCCCGCTCTCTCAGAGGTAACAATATGATCTTAACAAACGCTTCTCACCAAATGTGATGACATGAGAGAATTCCTCGCATCATCACTCAAGCTCAAACAGTGCAAAGAGGCGACAGGCACAGTAACTTTTTATGACACCCAAATTCTGTGATCCTGATTAAAAAACAGCTGACAAGCAGAGCTTCAGAAGACTGATCCAAACTGCTGGTCCACGTTATGACACACCCAGCTGCAAATATTCCTCAAACAGCGCCATTCTGCCTTTGCACAGTCAACTCTGGGAAAATATTACGGGTGGAATTCAAAACATTAACTTTTTTGCTATGACGAGTGATTCATGGTTAAGTTGCGGGTCAGATTTCAGTCTCATCATCCGTTTCATCTAAGTGGACATTGTAATGAGCAGGGTTTTCTCAAAGGGACAGAATTTCTTGAAATCTTTTTTTCTTGTACTGTCATTTCCAGCTTGGTTATACTGTGCAGTAAACTGTTTTTTTTTTTTTAAAAAAACTGCATTATAGATAGCAGACCGTGATATTTTACAAATAAAAATTTTCCTGACACAATATTCTGGTCACATCACACACGTCTAGTTCTGCATTTTGAATTGAAAATTTCTCTTCAGAAAGCAATTGAGCCCAGAACTCATCTTGTCTGAGAGGCTGTAGAGAGGTCTGTATGCCCTAAAAAAAACAGAACGAGGCTCCCAATATGTGCAGCTGAGACACACACGCACCCTCACACATACACTGAATTACACACAGGTGCTCATTTATGACCTCTGTCTCCTTTCCACCTGCTTCTCCTAAACACACACACACACACTGAATTACACACACACACTCACATACACTGAATTACGCACAGGTGCTCAGTTATGACCTCCATCCCCTTTCCACCTGCTTCTCCTAAACACACACACACACAGAAACACACACATGCACAGGGGCAGCGAATGAAAACGGAAGCACTTAGGACAATCAGAGGAGATTGTTTCGGTTAAACCGTCTTATTACAGCCCTCTCATCAGAGCAGACAGGGAAATGGTTTGTGCTAATGTCGAGCAGATGTGCTAAGGGCTAACAGATGGAGAACAAAACTAGAATCAGCCACATTGGCTGAATGAGTGAGGGTTGAATTTATTAGTTTGGGACGAACAAAACATTTACGCCAAATATCGAAGAGGAAGGGTCGAAAAAGTGAAACTGGACAGAACAGAGAGCAAAACATCACGAGAAGGAGACAAACAGCAAGAGTCAGTGTACAAGAGAAAGGGAATGAAAGGGAAATGGAGAGAGAGAGAGAGAGAGAGAGAGGAACCAAAGTGAATGAGTGACAGAACAGAACACTCCAAAGCCGGTCTGAACCGGTCTCCTCTGCCTCTCGACGGTCTAACTCTGAGAGCGGAGACACATGACATCATGTCAAATGTTACATTTGGTTAGGAAAAAACACACACACACACACACACACACACACAGATGATGCACCAGTGAGATGTCTGTCTCTGGACGTCATCCCAATGCTCTGGCTCCTAGACGCTCCGCACGCGAGCAGGCATGTGACGCGCGGTTTCTCTGTATCATTAAAATGTGTGAACCTTCTGAAAGAGAAGTCTGGCCGCTGACAGGTCTGATCTGCCGAGTCATCCAAAGCGTTTACAAAATCCCAGGGGTACAGAGGGAGAAAGAGAACTACTCACATCCCATTTAACCCGAATGGGTGCTAGAGAGACAGAGAGAGAACAAGATAGGCTTTAATTAGTCTTTAAGAACAAAAAAAAAAAAAAAAAGCTAAAACCTAGAGGGAGAGAGTAGCTACAGCAGTGACCAGGCAGTCACGCTCATCTCAAGTCACGTTTGAAAGGGAGAATGTGAGAGTCCCTCAAGGCCTGGACAACAGCACAAGACACAGAGAATTCTTACATAAACTGACACTTGTCCAAGGTTTCAGTGGAGCAGTGCTGCCATCTTATGGACAAACATAGTACAGCAGCTGACTGAGTAAGTAATGTATGCTGTGTGTGTGACACTCACTGTTAATATTTAAGACAGAGAGCTAAAGTTAGACCAGCACTTCATACTGCACAGATACCTAAATATCAATACTAATACTACACAAAAACAGACACTGCATGTAGTTTTTATTTATTTTGTTTTAGTGGGAGACCAGATCACGCAAGTTTCTCCAACAATGATTTGCGTTTTGATTATCGAGTGTGGGGGCAAATAAATCTTAAAAGGAATCCACATGACAGATAATTATGATACATACTCTTGCATATCCTGAATAGTTTACTAAAACAGTGTCATATTTTTGCCATTACATTTTCATCTTTCACCACCAGGGGTCAGACTAACCTCATATTTGTCACAACCAAAAACCACTGGACAGGCAGATTAATGTTCTTCTCTTCCAACCCTCTGAATGTACAAGCAGCTCAAAGTAAGCAATCTCTTTCAGTCCAATTATCTGTTTCCAATCTAATCCTGAAGACCAACGAGGTCCTAGTCACAACAGACAGGTAAACAATGACTAAGAAATTTCCTAACAAAAGGAAAAAAAGATCTGACTTCATCCTTGTTGAATGACTTCATCCAGATCAAATTTAAAAAAAAAAAACGGCCTAAACATTAGATAAGAGAAAAGAAGCTCCATTGGTAAACCCCTCATTGGGAATGCTCCTATTCCCAACAGGCTAAGGGGAAATAGGCAATGTGAAATTCCTGAAAAAGACCTGCTATAAGACACGGAGTGTACTTTGGCTCTGAGTGGAAAGCTACTGTAAGATTTCAGTTATGTCGATTAACAGAGCTCCAACAAACATCACTCAGTCAATCAGAACTCTTCAACTCTCTCACACATGAACTTTACCGGTCAGAACAAAAGGAAAACTTCACTTGAGCCGAACTGCTAACACAGAGAGACTCATGAGCAAAGGTGCAGCTAAATCCACTGAAAACAGAGCGAGCAACGTCGTCACGGCAATGACAAGATGACAGATCCATCACCGAGCCTTTAAGAGCTCTGTAAACTCCGTGAGAAGAGGTTCAGGTACTGAAACCACTCACAGTTTATTCCTGCAAAGCTGCAGGCGAGGAGTTAGGCCATGAGGAATTCAGCTTCGAGATGAAAGCGAATAATTCATTCGTTTCAAAACTCTGACAAATGACGGTACACTTAAACTCATCTGTCAAAATGAACGAGACAGGGTAGAATTTGGAGGCCAGCCAGACGCAGGGAGACGAAAAAAAAAAAGAAAAAAAAAGCCACGACCTCGTTTGTGCCACTACAAAGAGTTTACGTTTTCTTCGAGAAGAGCGCCTCGCGTTTCAAAAACCCACCGTTAAAGAACACCAGACATATTCACCACGCTTTTTCTAAATTCACAGACACAGACCTGACACCTACACTGTAAAAAAAAAAAAAAAAAAAAAAATACCCGTGGTGGACACAAATTAATCGACGTGACTTCTTGGGAAGTATTATGGATCAATTATTATATTCTGATGTAGATGCAGGATTCAAAAGAACGCGTGATGGTACAATTTAGTGCCGTGCCAAAGCTAATTTATAGCAGGGGACAGGAGCCAGCCAATCAGGAGACACTAATTCAGAACATTATTATCACATACCTGTAATCTCTGACCCTCATTGTGCCTTAAGGGCCTTTATTGCGCCTCTAGGTTCTTTCTGACAGTGTGGCATTTAAGATTTACATCCCCCAATACTTAACAGCTGTGCAGAGGAATGCCACGGTTGGCAGGGCTTATCACCTCTGACACAGATGGAGAATTACCGAATTATTTGGGATATGAATGATTTGGGATAGGGAACTGAGGATTTTGAATTGTGAGGAGAACAGATGGAAAGCGTAGCGATTGCTTTTAGCGCTTTCGCGTTATTTCTTAACTCCCAAATTAGTCCAATCATCATGGATCCCTGACGGCTAGAGACCGTCTGCTCCAAAAAAAAAAAACTGTCGTAATTACACATTCTCCTGGACTTTATTACACAAGTTTAATGGGAACATTTTTATTTTAAATCTGAAACGCTCACACAGAAACTGGTGTTTGCTTACTATCAATGTGATTGAAACTAATCAATAGTCTGGGCACACGTTATTTAGGTATCCTGGTTATGTATCAGCAGTGGCCGATTGAAGTGACAGGTTTCAAAATGGAAAGCGAAACAGCTACTTTGAATATAGGTTTAACGTGGAGATAATTTGTCGTCAATCACTCGCGGAGGCAGAGAGTAGCCGGGAGCTAGGATGTCACATTCGGTTATGCCTGGAAGACTAGCTGCGCGTTAAAGCATTCAGCCCTTTGTGAAAGAGGAAGGGTGAAAGGGTGAAGTGTAAAGATTCTGACAGCGTTAATAGTCGTCCTCTGCAACACGGCGGCTCTAAGGTCCAAAAACATGTCGAGACCAAAGCAGGAACAAGCCTGTTAAAGTGCCGTATCACCACCGAGTGATTCCACACACACACACACACACACACACTCACAGAGTAACATGACCTCACTGGGGTTTTTCCACAGCCCTGCTTTCTGCCAAAAAAGAGTCAAACATGGCCAACTGCCCGTGGCTGTCCAGCTAGACACTGTCACCTCTGGCCAAATCTCTCTCACCACGCACAGGTGCCGAAGCACACAGAGGCTGTCCAACAGAACGACTTGGATCGATAACGTCAACGAACGCCAACCAAATTGCTTCGACAAATGAGTTCACGTCTCTGAACGGGGAACTAAATTATTTTATCGACATTCATCAAAAGAGGCTCATCGTTAATGACAAGCTAGCCAAGGTCTGCCAAAAAGATATTACGCCAATGGCAATTACCTAAAAGAAAAAAATTACCGTCAACCCCACCCATCCAACTTCAAGGTCAAACTCCAGCAGCTCAGACTAAATAAAATATCACACTCCTTAACTAATATTGCACCGTGTGAGACAGATGGAAGTCGTTTAAAAGTAAATTCTGGGGCATCTCCGGGGCGAACGGTTTAAACGAGGACACAAGAGAATAAAAGCGTTAATGACAGGCACAAACGAGCCACACGGATTGATTGAATTCCTAACAGTCGGAACTGAACATCATACAAACATCCAGTGCAGACACAGGGAAAAATAAACAGCTTCCACAATCAAATAAATCACAGCTGACCGTCTGCCCCATTGGTGGCTTCTCTTTAGGGCAAAAAAAAAGGGGTTTAGAAGGGGTTCTAAAATCAGAGCTGACAGACGGGGCGATCACATGACCTTCGTTATATGTATTAGCCCTTGAGAGGTCGGTCTCCTTTCTTTAAAGCCCCCCCCTCCCCCTCTTTGGTGACCTCTGATCCCAAACCTCATCCTACGCAGTGGTGCTAAAAATAATGGAGAGTAATTGAGGCCTGTGCTGTGGATGGCGACTTAGCGAACCAGTCCACAGCAGTGAACAGGAGACAGATGAGCAGAACATGTCACTGACGTTTGGAAAGCTCTCTTTTCCTTACACGGCTGCTGGGTTTCACTATACTCTAACAGCAGTCATCGGTGGATGTCTGTGTGGTTTTACGAGAAAGATGAGCTTTCGATCGGTTAATGCCCGCCGTTGATATGTGCTTCCGATCTCACTGTCTCACGCTGACATCACTGATGGGTTTTGGTGATTGTTAAAGATTTCATCAAATACTTCCCTCCTATCTCTCCTTTTATAAAGTCGCCGATGTTTCTCGTTCCAAACACCCCCGGTCAGAGGGCTGCCACCTCTGTTATTCTGATTATTTAAATAAATGACCCAAAGCTGTGTGGCAGCTCTCGTCTTGTGGTGTCATTCATTTCCATATTATTTCAGGCATAACGTTCTTCCCTTTCAACCTACAGGTTTATATCAATAGTTAAAAAGAGTACAGATTACAACCAGGAAAACGCGGAGCAACGTTTGTGCTCGAAAAACGTGACTCTTTGCTGATACGGCATCCTGAATAACAGTGCCTGATGGGCTTATGTAGGGTAGCGACATTGTTTGGGTGCCACGCCGACAGTGATTCAGCGTTTCCACGGCGACTGAACCCCTGATGGGGAAGGGGAGGATATAGAGAGGGAACGCACCACTGCCTTTCATTGGTGGATGTTTCCGGTCGCGATTTAACAGCTTATTGCACCATTGTGCTTAGATTTTTCCACAGGGGGATTTTTAACCAGGTTTGAATGACAGAGCAGAAGGAGGTAAAGAGTTACAGAAGGCTCTGAATGAATGAGGAGGAGGGAGGAGAGAGGAGAGCCTTGGTTTTTTTACGGCACACGACCGCAGCAGATCTGCCCCCCAACATCATCTTCATTTGACGGGTCCTCGTGACATCAGCGAAAATGTCGACAGTCGCACACTTTTTTGCTGAGTCACACGCCCGAACTGCCGCATCTCCATGGCGACCAGACACCTATAGATTTCCCTCTGCCACATGCTAACCACTCAAAACCTCAGCTGACGACCGTGGTTAATGCGATGGCGCAGCGGAACAGCTAAAGGATGAATGGCGCTAGGGCGAGGTCACTGGGTTCACCCTCTCTGCATGCATCTCAAACGAGGACGCTGGATAAGACCGACACGAGAGCGCGGGGGATTCGAGTCGACGCATTAATCCCCAAACTAACACAACGTCATTTAACAAAGCAAATTATTTAGCAGAGTGAAGCAGTTCTTACATAATGAAAAGAGACACGATCTAGCTGTCATATTGAACTGCCCACAGCTGGCCAGACTGGTGAAGAAAAGAAACATACAGAGAGTACACTTCACATTATGCACACTCTCTGCCTATCACACAGTTATTCAGGGTGGGCAGGAACAATGGAACCCTGAAGACTGTTAGTAGCTATTAATGTCCTGCCTGTCCACTGGTCTAGTGCAGGAAACCATGTCCATTAGTGTCCAGAGAGAGAGAGAGAGACAGCTCCAGGCGCCCTGTGACCCCCCCTGTGGTAAAGTGAGACAAATATTTCCTCAGAAATGGGAAAGGATGGAAAAGGGAAGGACAGAGAAAGGAGAGAGAGAGAGAGAGGGAGAGAGAGCCAGAGAGAGAGAGAGAGCCAGAGAGAGAGAGAGAAGGAGGGAGAGAGAGAGGAGAGACAGAGAATGGAAAGGGGGTAGGGCAGGGGAAAGGAGCTCTCTGGGGAGAAGGCTAAATTTAGAAGCGATGGACTGTCCCAACACTGACCACTTATAGAAAAGCCCTGAATGAGACTGTGCTATTCAGCCTAGAAAATTAGAGGGCATGAAAAAGGGATTGACCTGAGAGTGTCCTCATGCAAACCAGTCCAGACACAATGAAAACAAGCTTTATCTCCAACAAAATTCTTGACCAAAAGGTTTTTTCAAAAACAAAAGAATTCGCGTGTCAGTGGTTTGAAGTAGAACGTCTAACATGGACCACAGCAGCAGATAACAGTAGTTACTCTGTGTGTATGTATGAATGAAGTTGGGATTTGTCTTATTATATGTCCTAAAGTGCATGTGGTGTTAATGAGTGTTTTAATACTGAACCCGCTCCTAAAAGAACACTAGACACAACTCATGAATGACACATACCTGTCTTCTTCTATGCCAGTCACCACAGCAAAAGCACCGACGTCCATGCTGGTCCCCGACTCCAAACCTGAAGCCATGCCCGTATCTGAGGCGCTCTGTCCGCCCAGCCCGCCGACCCCTCCAGCTCCCAGTTTGGGGAGCGCGAGCAAGGTCTGATGCTGGAGAAGCAGCCGCTGAGCATCCTCTAACTGGGAAGACAGGGCCGCCATCCCAGCGTAGGGGCCTCCTCCATGGTGAACCGGGCCTTGCTGAGCTCCAGGGTGGCCCAAGGTCAAACCAAGTCCACCAGGGTGGCCTACGATACCACCCGTGTGCAGCAAGGCGGCAGCAGCAGTATGGCTAAGTCCTGGCTGAAGGTTGCCCTGGAGAGAGGAGGGTGGTGGCATGCTCGGTGCGCTCAGGCCTGAAGAAGAGGACGATGGCGGCGCTGGCTGAATGGCAGACTGCTGCTGTTGGTCCAGATGAACTGGTGTCGCACGATGCGGGGCCTGACCCGGCACACCAGGGTGAACCATGCCTACCTGCGAGGCCTGAGTCTGTGAGGCCCTCGGTGGAACAGCTTGAGGGACGACCGCCGGTCCCCCGACCGGAACTCCCGGTACTCCTACCAAGCCTGCCTGTGGTCTGGATCCTATCCCACCTTGTACTGGTGGCAGCTGAGGTGGCTGGACTGCAGCCTGGATGCCTTGTTGAAGCTGGGCAATATCTGCAGGGACAGCTCCTTGGCTCACAGATCCAGAGTGTTGCTGTTTAGTGGCGTAACTGGTTTGCGCCTGACTTGCTTGGGCCTCCAGGTTGTAGGGAACCGGGGGTCTAACTGCAGCTGGTTGCCCTTCCACGCCCTGCAAGCCTGGCACAGGAACCGACTGCTTGCCGGTGGCTAGGGCGACACCAGACTGTTGAATGGGAAGTGTGCCCGAGTCCTGCGGGTGAGAGACGGACTGCTGGGGGGTCTGGGTGTGGCCTGGATGAGTTGTGGAAATTGCAGAAGTGCCGTAAGCCTGTTGGACTGGCTGCCCGGCAAGCTCCGCACCAGACTCGGCATGGTGGGTCTGAAGGGTCCCACCAGTCCCGCTCAATGTGCTGCTCACAGAACTCCCACTGGTGCTGTCGCTCTCCGACTGCGCCAGACTCTCCACAACTCTGTGAGAAGCTACCGCCTCCGTCGGCTGAGGAGCCGGGGCGGCCTCCTTCTCGTGGTACTCCGTGCATGTCCACCTCCCCTTACGATATGGCTCTGAGTTTGAGTCCAGCTTCACAACCCTGAAACGAGAGGCTGTAGATGTAGAGCCCGTGGAAGCCTGGGCTTGGGTGGTGACGGTTGAAGGAGGAGGCTGTGCAGCCGCGGCTGTGGCCGCAGCCAGGTTGCCTCCTGCAGGCCCGGTCACGCTCGGTAGAGTGCCCCCAGTTGTAGCGGTGCTCGCGGCACCTCCAGAAATACCAATTCCAACTCCGCTCGCCATGGGACCGTGAGCTGTGGAAGACGGCTGAGTCACAGCGCGTGTTACGCTACCTTCGATGCCAGCTGCTCTGACCTGGGGAGTCTTCTGAGACTGACTAAGCACAGCAGCACCTGAATGGGTGGTGACTGCTGAAGTACTACCACTCCCTACTGAGACTGAAGTTGAAGGTATTCCTTGTGGTATCACAGGCGGTGTCACACCAGCGGAGTGCGTGGTCTGCTCCTGGTGATGTCCATGGTGATGGTGGCTATGATGATGGTGACCATGGTGATGCACGGTTCCATTCACCATATAGCCCTGCTGAGGAGCCTGGGGGTGTGGGTGATGCAACACTGGCTCATTGGGTGACACAACACCTGGAGTCTCCACTCCATGCAGACTGTTCAGCGTCTCTTCGGAAGAACTCCTCTCCGGGTTACCCGTGTCGGTAGCTCGAGATACAGACACGTCGAGGATGTCAGAAGACGACAAGTCCTCGGTATGCGATTCGTCCATGTCGTCATAACTCTCGGTGTCGTCCGCTATGCTGTTGTTAGCGCTGGCGGAGACCTGAGCCGGCAGTACGCTCGTAATTTGGAAGCCACTTTTCTTTTTCACTTGAGCCCCGGCGTTTTGGAGAGACTGCGCCTGAGAGTGAAGACTTAGACTATGGGGTGGGTGGTGTGGCCCCGGGGATGACGAACCGGGGGGTGCGTGCTGCATTATCAAATGGGACTGGTGGTCGTCAGTTGGTATGACATTACAGTTCAAGTTAGCTGTATTCGACGAGGCAGACAAGCTTGCACTACCTGTGTTACTGCCCCTTCGGCTACTAAAACCTGACGAATGCGCCATCTTCCTTGTCCCAGGAGAATCCCCGATAGAGTCTGCGTGATGCATTTTGCAAATTTCGATGGGTCTTCGCAGGCTAGCAAGAGGTAAAAATAGCTCTAGAGCTCTGAATCGCCTTGCTAGCAAGGAGGCTAGCAGCTAAGAAATGACGTCGCTAGCAAAAGCAAATAATTTATAGTCCCCATTGACAGCTTCACTGCCTCAATGTTGTTTTACCAAGTTGCCCAAATAAAGCTCGTTAACTGTCCCAAGCTAACCACTTGTCCGCTTTAGAGAGAAAACTAAGTTCACAGGGAAAGCCTCCCAGCGTTCGTATATTAACTACTCTGGTTAGCTATTTGCTAGCTAGCTAACTAGCTAGCTAGCCAGCAATGGACAGGGAAGGCTTGGCAGACACCTAGCTAACTAGCTAACAATCTAAGAAGTCAACAGCGCAGACGAATAAGTGCGTGAATACGAGGAAGTCTGATTTGTCTAGTCACACTACTAATTACTAGATAAACACGTAAAGCAGTATATCCCAGAGACAGACATATCAGTCATTAGGGTAGCTGTAAAGCCGGCATAGAATTCAATGTAAACAGTTGTCATACGACATCACCTCCTCCATCACTGCCAGACGTTCAATCGCATATTTAGGAAACTGAATGCTTGGTAAATTTAAATAAATAATCCGACATCGGTCTTTGTGTCTCAGTCCTGGTGCAATTCCCTTTTGAATAACTGTCAGATGATTATATCCATTCCATCATCGTTTCAAGCCAATGTTTGCTGTATCATCCTCTTTCCTACGGTCGTTGCCTACCACAACCATTCTTGAATGCACTAGCACGATACCCAACAGGCTAACTGTTTCTCGCCCTGTGACGACAGAAGGGGAGGAGAAACTGGAAATATTTCGAATGCGCATGCTCCTTGTGAGACAGCAGAAATGCGGATCATAGATTGACAAGAGAGGGGATATTGCAAGCTTTGCAAGGCTCATTTGATTAAAAGGTCGAGGGGGGGAATGATTATGCAGGGATTCAAAATGCACAAATTGCTAGACTGAGATTCAGAATGCAGAAATTGCATTTCATCTTGACAGATGCATTGATAGCAGTCTGAGTAGGAGAACTTATTTGGGTTGACCAAAAAAATAAATAAAGAAATAAAAAGAAGAGGAAGAAGAAGAAGGAAAAACTGTGACAGTTCACCAGTGTTTATGCCAAGACCCTTCCTTATCAGACTGCGCGAGAATTTTTTTTTTTTTTGTAAATTCTTGTCTTTTTTCATGTATGTTGATTTCAAGAAATTGTTGATACTGCAAATCAATGTTGCCAACCCTGTTCCAACAAGTTCATTACGATTCAACAGGTCTACTGCAAATCATACAAAACAAAAACAAAGAAACAAAAGGAATCAGGGTAGTTCTGTTGAGAATAGCATTTTCAAAAGTGATGTCACGTCTAGAGGGAAACACTAAACACAAAATAAATACACCAAAGTCCTTTATGTTGACAAAACAGAACTAGAAAAAACACACTGAAATTCCACTGACACAGGAAAGCATGTGACTCACAAACAACCAGAGTGGACGACACATTTTGAAAGGAAAGTTGGCAGGGAAAGAGACTGATTAGACTGGATACTGTTTCATAAACTGTGAAGTGCATTACATAGTATCCCAGTAACTTCACAAGGCCAGTGCATATTTATTGTGGTTACACAGATATAAAAATAAACTTGTAACATTTTCAGGTAACAAGAGGTAAGTTCATTTAGGTAATGTGTATTTAAACAAACTAGTTATGGTCATTCATGTTCATGGATAATTTTTTTCCAGCTAGTAAAAATACTGTAGGCTGACCATAATGTCTTCCTTCTTAAACCAGAAAATGAACAAGAAGTTCTTTCAGTTAAAGGATCAGGATCATTTGAAGTAAAAACATACACACACACAACACAGGCTGGCTTCAGTTTCAACTTTCAGAGTAAATAACTTTGAAGCAGATAATACTTTAATTGTTCCTCGGATACATATGCATCATTAAGTGCATGTATCGATCTGACCTCCAGGCAAACCTGCCAAAAAACATGCACCGCCGAAGAGTCGTTCAGCACGCCCACCAGCACCCACGGTGACCGGTCGACCTTTCTATAACATTCAAGGGCCCTAAAGGGGGGGGGGGGATGGGTAGAGAGCATGAAGAACTTGTTCAACTTCAATGAAGAACTAGGCAAAAGAGCAAATAAACAGCCCAGTAAACCTGTCAAAGGTTGTCTCATCCATCAACCACTCCACCCATCATGAATGTGACATGTGAACCTGAAGGGGCTTGAGGAAAGCTGACACATGGGAAAAACCGCATTCCTGGATGACAACATGCGCCCATATTCAAACGGAAAAATACAAGCATATCAGTATACCTGAGGTAATCCAAGATAGGATCTACAATATTGACTTTGAAAGTATGGTTTTAACACGTGTTTGTTTATTGAATGGTTACCTAGGAGAAAATGTATTAAGCTGCCACGTTGAACAAAAACTGATTCAAGGCCACGGAAAAGACTGTTTCATTACTCAGGTTGAGGGAGGACGGGTGTCCTAGAGCGTTGTAAAGAAGCGTAGTGCATCATGACACATGCAAAATTTGTACTTACCGCTACAATAGGTCTTTTGATATTGTAATTATTAAAAACGGCCCACTGGCATGGGTAGGAGGGACAGCCTAAAACTGTGTGACAAGCATCTGACCTCTGCTAGCTAATCCATGTGGCTGCATTCTACCCAATGTTAACCAATGTTTGTGCTTCTTTCTGTGACATTACAAACTAATTTGAGGCGCGCTCAGGGAAAGCAGAGAAATATTTAATAAGTCATATTAATGCTGCGGCAAAGTAACACTGGATATGCTTGTCTGTGTTTTAACATCAAACTATTTCAAGCGCATATCTTCAGTTGTGCCAATTACCATAAATAAGGTCAGTTATTGACGATATCCAGTGTTCTCTAAAACAGTTCCAATGAATAATCACACATCCAACTCTGTTAAATCGACTCTGTTAAAGAGATTATGCAGATCACAAACCCAACACTGCTAAATCAAAGCTGACTTTAATCATTTTGCCATCAACTTAAACACAGGCAAATTTCATACAAAATAAACGATTGCCAGTTTTATTTCATATTTAATGGTGTGCAAACATACTACAGCATCATACAAATGTGTCAAAAAAAACCCAAACAAACCAAACAAAAAAAAAAAACGTTCAGATATGTTCTGGATCTAAAGTTGGTACAGGCTACATGGTAGCACCGGTAAATGAGGGAGCCTCCCAGATATCGTCATCATATACGGGAACATAAGAGCACACCTGTTCCTCTGTGCTCCCACCTACATCTACATGGGCTAACTCTGTCTCTGACTGCCTCTCGTTTGTATCCATCGGTTCATCAAAGGTCTGTCCGCCTTGATCATGCTCTCTTTGTCGCTGCGGCGAGATGTCTGTCCGCTCCGTTGCCACGGCAGCCTGCCCGTCCTTATTCTGCCCGTTTTCGGAGGCGAGGGGCGGGCTGTCCCGCGGCGACTGGGTAGTCCTGCGGTCTGCTGGCACTGGTGACTGGTCATGTCTGCCCAAACAGAGATTCTCCTCTGTTGTGCCCAGCTCTCTGGACTCATCGCGTGTCCTCAGGGTACCCTCACTTACTGATCTGTTTCCATCCACCATCGGATTCTCACTCGCTCCACCCACACCAAAGAAGCCAGTCCGGACGACGTAGCGTACACACTGAAGGATGACGTTCCTCTCATGTCTGATGTCTGGAGCCAAGAGCTGCGTAAAAAAAAATATACTCATGTCTTTCAGAAAACCGATTATATCCCGCTTAGAATGACAACTAATATAGCTATTGTTTTGTAATCCTATGCTGAAAAACAAAGAGGTCCCTAAAGCAACGTCAAGAGCTATTCCGACCGTTTAAAAATTCCCAGCAATTTCATTACTAAATTCTCACATCGACCCGGACACAATTCTCACCATCTCCAGTAAGGTCGGACGCCGTTGAGGTAAGCCGGTTCCGCTCTTGCCCCCTCGACCTCGACCTCCATGACCTCCCCGACCTCTTCGACCTCCCCAACCTCCCCTGTCAGGTCCAGGCTGGGCTTTCTGATTGTGGGGCTCATCTCCCACGGCTTTGGCTTTGTGTCCCTGCTGAGGTGTGCTGTGCTGAGCTAACGCAGGCTCAGCTTTCAGCAGCGTCTGATTCTCTTCCAACACCCTACCGGCTCTCAAGATCGGGGCGTCTGTGACACACAAACGAAGAAGAGCCCTCATCACTTGATCCATCAGTTAATTAAAACACAATACATACAAAATACAAATGGGCCTACTATGGAGTCTGATCAACTTTTAACTCGCTCATAATTACCATGGAGAGGTGCTAAAAACAAAACAAACAGAAAAAAAAAACCCATCAAGCATAAGAACACGACTGTAGCGAACAAGCAGGACAAGGTCCGTTCAGTGCTTTGACGTCTCATTTACGTCTCAGTCACGTAATCCAATAACAAAGTGTAGTATTTTGCCAGCATTCGTCTAGGCCCCAAAACAGCCGTGTGTGCAGGCAAGGGGAAAATCACTGCCACGGACAGTGAACCTGTCCTCTGCCCTTTACGGTGCGTGCCGAAGCAGGGTTGCGAGAGTTAGAGCTGCAGGAGATAAACAAACTCAAAGCGACTGTTTGATCAGGTGTGCTTTGAGATGAGCAGGAATGCTGACGATTACGGGGTAGAATAGACATGACATCGGGCCCCCAGAGAGGAGCATGTTTGGGCTAGAGGCAGGAGGGTTAGATAAAACTCTTCTCTGTTAGCCTGAGGTCGCGTTGATATCTCTTTGCAGTTTGGTCAACTTCGAGCAACGAACTCCTCGCAGTGTGTGGAGGAGTTATCTGAAGTTATGGGTGGCTGAGACGAAAACATGGTTTTGGAGAGGGTTTCGCGTGAAGCCGGTGGGCGTAGACGAGCGGGAGCGACGATTTCTCACGACGGCCGAATCAAAAGTACTCACCGTCTGGTTCTCTGTCACTCTCGCTCTCTGTGATGGAACCGTAGCTGGACACCAGGGAACTTAACCCGGACGACAGGTTTTTGGGGGTTACCGTCACCCCACTCTGTTTCTTTTTATCCATCTCGTCTTTGTCAGAGTCTGTCAGGATGTAGAGCAAAACACCATTCTCAACCATAATCCTGCATTTCAGTACCAAAAGTACCCAGTTACACTGGAAAAATACCAAATTACACTACAATCCCAAAATGTTTTATTATACTGAACTGTACTCTTCTTTGAAAGTGCAATTAAATTTCAGCACTTCCTTAAATAGTACATTATGAATTCAGTGGTGATATAAGTCATTCATTTGGCACTAATGTTTGCTCCTCTGTGAGTCTGAACAGTAAGCTACAGACCTGGATCACTGTGGGCCAGGGCTCCCAGAGGATCTCCGTCCCAGGGGGGGCGTGTGAGTGGGGGCGGTTGCTCTGCCTCTGTGCCATTTGGGGAGAGCTGTTGTGTGCCGCTTTGTCCACCTCGCCTGTCCCTGCCGTGATTCTGGAATTTTCCACCGCGCCAGCGATGTGGACCACGACCCTGCCGCTTCATGCGGCTGTCAATAACAAAAAAAAAACGGTAATGGTTTAACTAAATCCATCCATATGTGTCCAACAAGCAGAAAAGACATATGCGTACAAATGTACCCAAACTGTGCGGTCTCCAGAACATCTCCTCTCGCCTGTTTGGCCTCAGTGATCTTCTTCTTCTTTTCCACGTTGCTCATGGTTGGGTAGTTCCTACAGATACAAAAAAAAAAGTACAGTGAGATTTCATTTAGGACCCACACACGTACTTGTGTGCATCACCATTAACTGTACATCTGATCTGATGCTAAGTTTGCATTGCGCATGAAACGGCACCCTCTAGTGACAGATGAAGGTAACAGCAGGAATAGCTGTGTTTTAAAGTGGTGCCAGTGAAGAACACATGCAAGAGTGGAACAAATACTAATAAAATAAGAGACTGGCTTAAACAACACAAATGTTTTTTTTTAAAAAATAAGCCTCAATTAATAATTATTATATAACGACTTAGATCACATATCTTCAAAAGCAACAACATCTGTGTTGACCTATCAGCATAGCATCAGTCAGTATGTTCAAAATGAGATTTGGGACAGATTAGCCATTCTGTTCAGACCTTCTCCTCTCTTCTCTCCATTTTGCTATCTCCTCAGGAGTGTCCAGTTTGATCCGTTTGGCTCCAGGAGCATGATTCTAAAAGAGGGGAGGTTTCACAACTTCAGTTATAGTTGTCAAAATGTTCGACAAACCATCACATTCGAATAAAAAAAAAAAAAAAGAAAGAAACAATGTTCAAAGGTTAAAATAAAATGAATCAAAGAGAGATCAAAAATCAAAATTGATAGCACAAAACTATGAAGACTCCATGATGCTAATCAGCCGAAGGCCAACAGAGGAGATGAAGGACCAGGGAAGACATACGTTTGTCCAGTGGATCTTCACCAGCTTTGCATGTGCTGTAAAAGTGCAGTCATCCACAGAACACTACAGTCAGACAGAGAGAGAGAGAGAGAGAGAGAGAGAGAGAGAGAACAAAAAAGTGAGTAAGAAGAGACGGTATTATTGTGCTCTTAAACTGCACCAGGTTAAAGTATTTCCTACAAATATTCAGAGCACTGAGGCTATCATTTTCCATATCAAGTACGGTATATCAGGTTTTCACATTTAAGGAAGAGAATGGGTGAGTTCAATGAGTTACCTTAACATGTTGTGAAATATGTTCATCATACTTCTCTTGGTTTTTGAATCCTCTGTCACATGTGTCACAATAATGAGTGTACACTGGCTCTTTTTGTTTCTTCTGCTGTAATATAACAAAATGAAACACCACATGTATAGTAGATACAAAGGGGAGAAATAAATGTGGTTTGTACAGGATTCTAAATGGCTCACAAGTCCTTATCAAAGGAGAATACACTGAAATGTTCTATCAATTCAAAAAAGAAAAAAGTCTTGTACATTAACATCAAGGGCCCATTATTCAGAGAATATAAAATGCTGATTCTCTCCAGAAGCAGAGATACATTTTTTACCAGCAGGCTGTTCTAGTGATCGATGTTCAGTTTGATAATATACCTTTTTGCCCCACTTGTTTGGTCCCTGGTCTTGTCTTCCGTGTCGATACCCTTGGTGATGGTGTGGTCCTGTAAAACATTTTGATAACACGAGGGTTTTGTTTGTTTGTTTGCTCGACTGTTTGCTTTTTTACCTAGTTGATAGAACTATAACGGCAAACTCACCGGGAAAGCGGTTCTGTCCCGCGTCAGGGTGACGAGGACCATATCTGTTCCAAGGTTCTGAGTTCCGGCCCCATGGGCCAGGAGGTGGAGGCTGGTTCCAGCTCCAGTCTCGTGCAGCCTGGAACTGATTAGCCTGAAGTGTCCGGTCATTTTCTGCGTGGCATTTTTCTGGCTGAGGTGTCCAAGTCCAGTCTCGGGCTGGCTGGAACTTACCGGGTTGAGGTGTCCAACTCCAGTCTGTTGCTGCTTCGAACTTCCCACGTTGAGGTGTCTGAAATGTTGGAGGTCTTAGCACTGGCCCTCGGGATGGACAGTCCAAATTAGGCGGCGGATACCTTTCAGGCTCACTCATGGCAACACCCTCCTTAACCCAATTATGTAGACAACTGGTTACAACGATAATGCTATTTCTGGCGTTTCACCATTACTCTAAATAATTCGCATCGTGCTAAACACGCGCTTGCTTCCAAGAGCTAAACAACATGTGGGGGAAATCGGACGTCATTTCCGGGTCTTAAAAATGCCCGACATGCGTTTTTGATCACTAGATGGTGCTGTAGTTCGTCGTTCCGTCTTGATCCATGCAGCCGTGCGGCTATTTGGTTAAGGACAGCGTTTGACCAATACTTTCCATTAACACCTGCTTTCACTTTGTTTGTCTCAAACGTTGCCTGTTTATTTCGAGCACAGGGTATCTTAATTGGCTTGTAGTTCGACTTTTGGACCTTACGTACTGTCGGAAAAAATAGCATGTTTCCTTAATGTAATCATTGTAACAATTATGATAAACATTGTAACAATTATGTAATCATATTTATAGGGGTGAATCAATGTAATCATTTGTATTAAAAGTCGTAACTATACAATCCTTTGTCCTACAAGAAATATCAAGTCCTCTGTGTTCAAAAAGAAGAGGCCTGTGAGGCCCTTTAGGGGCTGCATGTGAGATAAGGATGGGGCCTCTGCCGTTGTGTGGTAAGGTCATTGACCAAGCATGCAGATGATGAAATATGACGTGTCTTATTCCACTATGGAGAAGGGCAGTAAATATTGGTGACAACTTATGCTTGTTGTAAAGGGAGGACATGACATAAATGACGTGTCGTAGAGTGGACGGGGACTCTGTGAGGCTGGTACTGCAGGGACACCCAACTTCAAAGAGACGAGGTAATGCATGTCCTTTTTTGGGAAGTTGGTAAGAAGATGTATAAGAACTGCTGCTTTATGAAGATTGCTTCAGTCACTCCCGGGACCTGGCTCAGTTTGTTGTATGCTTTTTGAACTGTACAATAAGCTTATACTGCATTGGACTTAAAATTGGATTTCTATTGTTTTGTCTCAAGATAGGTACCAGTGTGGTGCTGGGACTCGCTCACCTCGGGCCCTGTGTAGTCTTTCCCACAGTACCAGGCAGCATTGAGACTGAGAAGCACTTGTCGATGAAAATCGTTAATAAATCCCAATTTCTGAGAGCAGTGGACTGTGGTGTAAAAAGACAACGTGTCATTTATCATTCTTGGTTTCTAACAAAAATTCTGAAACGTCTGTGTGTTGACTCTTGATTTATTTTCCGGACGTGCTAAGCAAAGTTATTTTGACAAACACCCAGACATATTACCAAAAAATTTATTGTCAACCATTCAGTGATTTTTTTTTTTTAAATTTTTTTTTTACCAAACATGCACAAAAGTAAGAACTGAGCTGCACGTGTAGACTTCACCTGAAAGGCACTATTAAGGACAAAAAGTACACCAAAATACACAAGAGTTCCAGAATATTCATCATTATCATGCTTCCTTCATCAAACACCTGGTGCAAAACTGTCATTACATTAAGCTGTGTACATGAGTTATTCAGATCAAAACAGATGCATTTTCCAATTTAAATGCATAGGAATAGTGCAATATTATGAGCATAGTCTAATTGTACCAAAAGCCATAATCTTCAGTATTATGAGGAAGCAGATGTTCATGTTGCCGTGACACACATTATTAGCAAACGCTAATCCTAACCCCAGGCTGAAAAATTGTGTATTTTTATACTGTTTAAGCCCTCCCTACACTGGTGTATTAGTGTGGTATACATTCTCATATTAAGTTAGAGCAAACCAAACTACAGCATGGAAAAAGCTCACTGAAAAAAAACATTAACATGCATTGATACGTGATGAATAATTTATGTATAGCGAGATATTTCTATAGAGGCAATTCAGAGGTAACAATCAACAGCCGGGAAGTCTGTGTTTTAACACTGTAGAAGCATAGCCATTAGCGATGCACTGCTGTACATTTTTACAGTCAAAGTAGTCAAAGATGCATTACATCTGAGTGAACTTTCTTAAAGGGTGTACATTAAAATGTCCACTTAAACAATTTACACTCGGATGTAATGCATCTTTGTAGAGGCAAGTTTCGTTTGCTTCAGTTGTTTAAAACTGCAGCACGTGAACGGACTTTATAAGGCCATATTTAAAGCAGTTGATGTCAAAAAACGTTATGTCAGTCAGTTTATGACGGTTGGTCTTTTTTAGTCATCTTCTGCATAATCGTTACGTCTGCTGGTTTGTGAGCAAATGTGCAGCCAGAGTCCACAGCAGAGCAAGAGAATCATCACTGAGTAGCTGAGCGCCAGAACAAATACGGCAAACACGTAAAGAGACTTAAGACAATAGTCCAGCGGTCGATGGAACGGCGCGATGAAGTTTGGTGGATATACAGAGAACACCCAGTAATTCCCCAAGATGAACCAGATGAAGAGGAACGTGCTCAGGATGATGTGAATATAGTACTTGTGTGCGTTCTGTCGCCACGGATATTCATCTGCATCGTTGTTGCCTATCAGGACGGACTTGGAGATCAGCGAACGCATGTGTATCGCATCGTAGAGGAGAAGGGAAACCTGTCCAGTGCGTTAAAAATCAATGGCGTTACTTTACACATATGCTTTCTCAGTTCGGACCCACCAGGCGTCTGAAATCCCTAACTCCTTTCACCAAACACAACGCACAAGCACAAAAAGGTAGTAAATGAAAAAAGAAGTAGGTAATATTTGTGAAAATCCACCAAGCCAATCACAAAGCTTCATAGAACCGTTACTGTATTGATGATACTTCTCCAGGACTTTCAGATCTAGCCTTTTCAACACTGAAAGGAAGGCCTGGCGTTAGGGATAGCCTACCTCGGCATTGTTTATTCGTTAATTGGCATATCCTCGTGTCTGACAATAAAGAAACACACTTTGCAAAATCGGAGAAAACAAGGAACTTTTCTCGGAGGATTATGGTTGGGCTGCTATGAAAACGCCTGTAGGTTTTTGTTTTTTGGTAAAATCCATCTTACCTTCAAGCTGCCGACAGCTCCCGCCACAAGGAGGTACAGAGGTATCATTGGCTGTACCGGGCAGTCATCTAAAGACTTCACACCTGAGAGCAGGTGAGCGTAAACAGATTAAAATCATACTAAGACCATAACCATATGATTATTAGAAAACACTACCTGTGCATTCTTAATACAATCCATATCTTTGCACTATGTTAAACATATGATAAGAAGAGACAGGAAATCCATATATAGTGCATGTGAACAACTACTCTCAAAGATTCTCTCACCAACATATGCCATTGTCAGAGGTAAAGCCAGAAATGCAAGGAGTCCCACCACAAAACAGGCTGCAATCGAAAGAAACACTTTAGTCACCTTTTTGATTCGTAAATAAGTATTAAAGAGAATGACAGAAATCAAAGTTTAAAAGATATGTGTATACATTAAAGTATGTAGTGGTAATTTACGACTGAAAATACCTTTTTATAATTTCGTCATTCCAACATTATAAATATCATAAAAACAAGGACTGATGCTGCAGAATATCTTTAGTGCAGTGTCGTCGAAGGAATGTTGTGGAATGAAGACGAGAGCATGCAGAAACACAGTGCTTCGGGGTGGATGACGGTTGATAAATGCGTAAAAGTGTGAATATATGAATGTGTCGCCGCTGGCGAGTGAAGAGACAAGGTTAAGACTCACCGTTACTGGCTATTTGAGACAGACAACGATGACAAGCAATTTCCAGTTCAACTTTCATAATCCTTCCCAATCATGTGATGCTGAGGGCATGAGAGTTGATGTGGTCGTTATCGTAATAAGTTGGTATATCTAATCATGATATATTTGATTTGATCCAGATTTTGCAAAATAAGAACATAAAAGAACATTTTATATGTCCTGCTTAAACATTTTCTTTCTTCCGAATTCTTAAGGGATAACATAAATCGGAGCACATTTTATTACAGTTTGGTTACAGAGAGATGTTTGGTTTACCACTAAGCTTATACATTTGAAGCAAAGCGTTCAAAATATATTTTGCATGGAAACTAGTCAGTTAATACAAATAGCCTTAGCAATCTAGCAACCTACAACTAACACTGCAGGTGAAGCACAGAGGATCACAATTAGGGCTTTGCGGGTTCTTTAAAAATTTAAAAGCTCTAATGCAAACGACCACTTAACCATTGGTATAGGCTGTAGCCTAGTGATAGTCAATGAAGTAAACGAAAACGTACCTTTGCGACAGCCGGAACACAATTTAAAATATTACCGTGTCAAAGTATCAAAAAAAGCAGGAAAGCGATACTGACACACATGTTCAACTTACCAGCGACTGGTCCACACTGTCGAGCAACATTCCTCATTTGCAAAACGGGGCGGCAGCGCGTCACAAAAATCTTATTATCATTGCGTATTACCATCTGTAGCCTCACAGTTTTAAAGTAGATTTGACTTCATGTTGTCCTCTCTAAGTAACTTAACTTCGACATATAGGATTTCTCAGCGTCTTTACGTGTGTCTGCCTAAAAATGAATTAAAATAACTTGTCAGTCATTACAAGAACTTGTCTTGTGGCTGATTTACATTCATGGTGGTTTCCTGGAATCTGTGTGCTTGTGTAACAATCCACAGCTTATAATCAGTTCTGCACTGCATTTCGTTAAACCTGTTTTCATGATTTATCTGATAACCTCCAAGTGAAATGAGCAGTCGACAACATGGTCAGTGGGTAAACACATTGAAAAATTACCTCTTTAATGTTAGCTGGAGTACGAAAACTGCAGAAGGAACGAAGCGCATTAACAGCCTTACAGTTTATTCTAACTACCAAACTAATTATACTAAATGTGCTCTCCCCCTGTCTAATGTTGTTTTCCTACATAGCAAACTCATAAAGCATTAATGGTTTTAATAACGAGGCACTTCAAAATTGGTTGCAACACCATCTCCTTTCCCGGAAAAGTTGTAGTTTGGGCGCACTTAAGTTTAAGTCCTTTATTTATCCACACAATGGGGGAACCTGACCTCTGCATTTTGACCCATCCGGAGAGCGGTGAGCAAGTAAGCACACGCACACCCGGAGCAGTGGGCAGCCACAGCCGCAGCGCCCGGGTAGCAGTTGGGTGTTAGACGCCTTGCTCAAGGGAACTTCAGCTCTGCATACTGAGGGAGGGGAAAGCGCTGTTCATTCATCCCTGCCGGACCTGGGGATCAAACCGGCGACGTTTCAGTCCCAAACTCGCCTCACTAATCCTTAAACCACAGCTACCCCCAAAAGCGCTGTCAGAAGTGGGATTCGAACCCACGCCTCCATTCGGAGACCAGAACACTCTCTCAGAGGAAGGTTTTTAAGCCTTGAGTCTGGCGCCTTAGACCGCTCGGCCATCCTGACACATAAAACCCTCACGTAGCGCACTTGTATCTTCATAATACGCGATTAAGATATGCGCGCAGTCTTAGTGCTGAGCGACTAACGGAGTTGTACCCACAGTAAAAGCGTGTTAAAGAGTTAGAAGAAGAAGAAGAAGAAGAAGAAGTACTTTATTACTCACATACACAGTGAGCAGTGAAATGAAGCCTCTGCATTTCACTCATCCTAACACCAGTGAGCACACACACACACACACACACACACACACAGACTATAAGCTAGGAGCAGTGGGCAGCTACAGGCACCTGGGGACCAACTTCAGGTCTTTCTGCCAGTACCTTTGTCAAGGTCACTGACAGGAGTACTAATCCTAGCATACATGTCTTGGTAGTTCGTTGATTTCCAGTCTTGTGGAAGAGAGCGAGTGCGAGCAGATCGGTTTACTGCTGCTCTGTTGGTACTAGCTCTTTAAAACTGGCCCTCGGGGTTCTGACAGATGTGTTAAAAAAAAAGAAAAGAAAAGAAAAGAAAAGAAAAGAAAACAACATTTCATGGTAGTGTGTGACTGCACAGCTACTTTGGTTCTGCTACAGGCAGATTGTAATGGGCCGTTAACAGGACATAAAGACATTGTTTTGCGCTAGAGAAATTCATGCAATATTCATTACATCCTCACTGGGAAATTTTGTCCAACATGAGAAAAACCATTAGTGTATGTTGTAATGTTATCACAATTATTCTCAAGGCACTTGGAGAAACTGCTGCTGTTTATAAATATATTTATTAAGATATTTTGCAAATGGTGGTTCGTATAAAGTGTATAATTTAACACAGGCTGTTTGGTTTTTGTAATATTTAGCTGTAAAATACATTCACCCATCCTTGACAAAAATATATGATGCTTAAAAAGCTGTAAGGCAGGCTTGTGTTTTTTTTTATATAAAGTTAGTAATTTTAAGATTGATTATTTCCCCTGACAATGCTTGCACAGCGGTGATACAGTATGTACAGCCATTTTAAAAACACAGGGACTGTCAAAACAGTATACAGACTTAACAAGATTGTACACAAACTGAAGACACTGAAGGAGAAACTCAGATAAAACGCAATAAGATGAAATTAAACCACATAATAGCTTTGTGTAAAGATTCCCAAATGAAATAAAACTGAGAGAATGTTTGAAAGGCAGCTGGAATTCCTTCTTGAAAACTAAAATGAGTTGCCACAGTTCAGGGAAATGACTGAAAGGTGACTTGTATGAGGCATTTTAGGTTAAGAATCAGACACACACACACACACACATGCACACACACACACACAGGCAGGGCTACACTATGAGTTCATTCTGTCCTTCGTCATACTCTAGCAGAGAGCGGCGATCCAGAGGCGTGGCCGGCAGGGCTGGGGAATGTCCGGCGGCCATCCGTGAGGAATGGGACGAGGACCTGGAATGCTGGCTGCCCTGGCTGCTCCTGTCCCAGGCACCGCGAGCGGCCTGGGGGCTACGGCGACGCTCCTCCAGGCCCACGCGGGTGCTCACCTGAGACGAGGTGAGACTCTGCATACGACCCTGCGCTCTCATCTCGTACACCTCTGCCGCCGTCTTCTTATACCTTAGAGGCCGAAAGAAAAAGAGAGAGAGAGAGAGAGAAGGAGAAGGAGAAGGAGAAGGAGAGACAGATAGGTAGGTAGGAGGAGATTGGAACACAACGAGAGAGACAGATAAATAAAAAAATAAAAAGAAAAATCCCCCAGTTGAACAAAACAATAGAAAGCAGAAGCCAAGACAAGGCGGAGGATGAGGGAAGAAGAAGAGATACGGATAAGGAGAGCAGAACTGCATTAGTGTCTCATGTGCCGTATGGAGTGGGCGAAAATATGAGGTGAGCCCCCGGCAAACAAAGAAACGCCCGCTGCCTCGGAGACCGTCTCCATGGCGACCGAGGAATGGAGATTTTTTTTGTCGAAAGTTGAATGTTTCCTTGCCAAAATATTGCGACTGGCAAGAGCAGCAAGAAGAAAGTAACCGGACAAATTCAGCATATTTACAAGAGAGACATCGCTGCTCTGGCGCTCTGAAGTTGTTTTAAGTACAGCACTAAACAAATAAATTAATCAATGTGTAAAGCTTGCAAAAACAAGTGCTAAAAACTTCATTCATCTGTCATTCAGTTCCTGATTTTAAAAAACAGGTTTTTATGAGTTTACATGTTCTCGCCTGTGCGCTGTAAACTCTGGTCTTTTTTTGTTTGCAGTGCAGAACAGACAATGACAGACACGTAATGATTATAAGTTTAGTGCAAAGTGAAAAGACTGCAGTGTGTGAAAACGTTTGTTGACATATGATCCTTAAGGTTTTTATTTTGAGAAATGAGATAGGTACCTTAATCTCACCCACTCCTGGCCACATGGGGCTTCGTAACAGGGGAGAGTGTAAAGTGACCTCTAAGAAAGCACTTTAAGAATGTAACAGAGCACTGATCGGGGCAGTCACTTCTGCCCCGTCAGGGAGGAGCAGTAAAAAGACTGACATGGCTTTGAGATACAGATACAACAGAGCAAGACGAAGAAGAGAGGACTGAAACACAGGGGTGGGTGTGAATGCAGTGCTCATGTCAGTTTGGATTCTTTGGTTAGTGAGAGACAGGGAGAGTCTGCTGGAGAAACTGGATGAGGAACACAGTAAGATGGAAGAGGTAAATTTAGAGGACAGGGATGAGACAAAATACCATGCAACAGCAAGAGAGAGAGAGAGAGAGAAAGAGAGAGAGACAGAGAGAGAGAGAGAGAGAGAGAGCAAAAGAGAGACAGAGAGAGAGAGAGAGAGGGAGAAAGAGGGAGAGAGAGGGAGAGAGAGAGGGAAAGACAAAGACAGACAGAGAGAGAGAGAGAAAGAAAGAGAGAGAGAGGGGGAGATAGAGAGAGAGAGAGAGAGAGAGAGAGAGAGAGAGAGCCTAAGAACGCCTAAGAAAAAAGCACCCAGGATAGAATGGGAGGGAAAACTCACAGTCGCAGTAGCAGAGATGAAACCACCACTGATACAGAGGAAGCTGCCATTGCTGCAGAGCCCATCCATGGCTGGAGGACCAACCCCACAGGCATAAACAAACCTTAACACACACAGACATAGGCATGAACATACCCTGAACACACATACAGGCATGAAAACACCTGAACACACGCATAGGCATAAACACACCTGAACACACACACAGATACAGGCATAAACACACCTGAAAACACACAGGCACAGACATGAACACAGGTGAACACACACACACAGACAAAGGCATGAACATACCTGAACACACACACAAGACACGAACACCTGAACACACACACAGGCGTGAACACACACATGCACACACAGAGACACACACACAGGCATGATTACATCTGAACACGCAAACAGGCATGAACACACCTGAACACAACTGAAAACACACACAGGCATGAATACAACCAAAAACGCACACAGCCATGAACACACCTGACCATACACACACGCACATATACACACACACAGGCATAAACACACCTGAACACAGACACAGACACAGGCATGGGCACGCCTGAACCAGCGTGAACACACCTGTAAGAATGGTGAGTTACTGTGCTACTTACCTGCTGCAATAGGAATGCCAAACAGGTTGTAAATGAGAGCAAAGAGAAAGTTAATGCGAATCCTCTGCACTGTCTTTTTGGACAGTTCAATACTGGCCACCACGTCCAGCAGATCATTCTACACCAAAACAACACAAATCAAAACAATCTAAAAACACGTTTAGACAAAGGACATCGCACACGATTTTAGAGAATTTAAAGCTTGAAAGATTCGTTCGTTCGTTTACAAAAAGCCGCTTATTCTAATTAGAGTCGCGGGGTGCTGAAGCCTAACCCAGCATTCATTGGACGAAAGGCGGGGAAACTCCCTGGACAGGTCCCCAGTCCATCACAGGGCAGACACACAGACAAACACGGGGGTAATTTAGTGTCTCCAATTCACCTGACCTGCACGTCTTTGGACTGTGGGAGGAAACCCACGCAGACACGGGGAGAACATACAAACTCCACACAGAGGGGAATCAAACCAGGGACCTTTTTTGCTGTGAGGCAACAGCAGCTACCCACTGTACCACCGTGAGCCAAAGTTTGAAAGATAACCTTCATGATCTTTTCTCAGATTATTTTCTTTATCTTTGAGGTACGCAGTCTTCCTCACTGGGAACTAACAGGAGGCAAAAGGTGGAGAGGACACTCACCCTAATAAGAACCACGTCAGCTGCCTCGATGGCCACGTCGGTGCCCGTGCTGATGGCGATGCCCAGGTCAGCCCGGGTGAGGGCGGGCGAATCGTTTACCCCGTCGCCCACCATGGCAACCTTCAGACCCCTCGCCTGGAGCTCCTGTACCTTTGCCACTTTATGTGAGGGCAAGACCTCCGCAAAGACTTTTCTAATCCCCACCTGTGTGTGTGTAAACACAGCATATAAGTATACACACATTCACGTGCACACACACACACACACACACTCACATGCGCACATATGCACAAACAGACACACACAGACATACAAACAGACACAGACAAACACACACACACACACACACACACACACACACAAAACTTCTGCGAACGAACCATATAGTTTTTGCAAAACATTTGATGTGTAAACACTGACATGCTGAACTCTTGTAGTATTAAATGTGTGAATGTTACAGTGTGTGTGTGTGTGTGTGTGTGTGTGTGTTTTTTTGTTTTTTTTTTACCTGTGTAGCAATGGCTTTGGCTGTGCGTCTGTTATCCCCTGTAATCATGACCACATCGATACCCATACTGCGAAGCGTGTGCACGGCCAGGGCTGATTCAGCCTTCACGGTGTCAGCTATGGCCAGCATGGCACACAGCACGCCTGACAGACAGACAGACAGACAGACAGAGAGAGAAAGAGAGAAAGAGAGGGAGAGGGAGAGAGTCAAGACAGTGTTAATCTACACTGGTGATAAAAAGTACAGTACTATCTATGGCCACCAGGTGGCAGTATATACAGAATGTACCATCTATGGCTACTAGAATGGCGGTCTGTCCCTTGCTCTCGTGACTGGTCATGGCTTCGTTAACATCAGCTGTGACGTGGAGCCCATTAGCTCTCATCCACTGCCTGTTTCCAATCAGCACTGAATACACGTGACCACCTGCGACACAAACATTAACACACTCGTACATACATAATAAATGTGACCACACCCACAGACACATAAAGGGACCAGTTCACGTACAAAAAAACTGAGGGACAGTGTAAAATCGTTGTTAATGCAGTAGTGAAGGAAAGCAACACCATGCCCCAAACACACACACACACGCGCGCACACACACGTACATGCATTTATATTTAGGTACTCAGTCTCTCTCTGTGTGTCTCTCTCTCTTCCTGTCTCTCACAGAGAGAACAGAATGTCCCCATTTAATTATGACTTTAATTATGACAAAGCCTCGCGCTAACCCGGTTCAGTATCTGCTTCGGCAGTGAGGCTGCTCTCGTCCGTTGTGACTCCGTGCAGAGTCAAACGAGTCTGGGCCTGTGTGTGTGTGGTCTCAGTAGACTGCAGTAAGTCCTCTACATTAGACACTTTACAGCTGATCCCGCAGCCCGGAACTGCCTGGAAGTCACGACAGTATCCAAGAGACTCTGTCCCCAGCTCCTATACACACACACACACACACACACACACGCACACACACATGCACACAAACACAAACACAGACACAGACACAGACACTGACACACACACACACACACACACACAACACACGCACACACACACACACACACACATGCACACAAACACAAACACAAACACAAACACACACACATGTGTGTATGTGAAGTGTGAACGTTTTGATGTGCAATGTGAATATATAATAGTTTTGCATGCACAACGTTCATGTTGTGTTTGCTTTGTACAAGTTATTCCAAGAACAAAGGTTTCTCATTTAGCTGGATAAATCAGAAATTAGGACCCTCCAGTAGGAATGCTCCTTAGCTGTTCTACTATTCAAAAGTCTTATTCTTGGGGGGGGGTTGTTTTTTTTTTTCACTTTATCTATGTGAAATAAAGCCATTGTCTAGTACTTATTGATGATGTTACAGTTGCTAGAAGAGTTAATGTATGTCTCTTGCCTCTTTGCAGTGTTTAGCGACAGCTATACCCAAAGGATGCTCGCTGCTGGCCTCAGCTGTGCCCACCACCGCCAGGATGGTACGGAGGGGCAGTCGTGCCTGATCCCACAGTACCAGCACCCGGGTCACGCGCGGGACCCCGTTAGTGATGGTGCCGGTCTTATCAAACATTACCGTACGGATCTGTCGGGGTTTAGAGAGAGATTGGTTTACAAGTTATTGCGTATATGCTGACATAAATATTTTTAACACACTTAACTTTAAATAACTGTCAAACACCTTAACCAAGACCTCATCTACAGCGTAGACATCATCTCAAAACCATTTTACATTGAAGTAAATTACTCAAGCCTTACATTTTCAAAAATAATGAAATTCAATTCAGCTGAGGACGGTAACCATTATGTGACTAGCACAGATGTCAGTGAAAATGTTGGCAGAGTGGATTATGAAACAGAGAGAAGGAGGTTCATATTGCCTTATGGGCCATCTCCAGGGGTTCTCCGCCTTTGATGAGGATGCCATTCTGAGCTCCTATGCCGGTTCCGACCATAACGGCAGTGGGCGTGGCCAGGCCCAGCGAACAGGGGCAGGCTATGGACAGCACGGTGATGGAAGCCTGGAAGG
Organism: Chanos chanos; assembly: GCF_902362185.1. Classification (NCBI taxonomy): domain Eukaryota; kingdom Metazoa; phylum Chordata; class Actinopteri; order Gonorynchiformes; family Chanidae; genus Chanos; species Chanos chanos. The sequence continues at coordinate 7,797,009 of NC_044502.1, forward strand.
CGAACCGCACGATCACTTCCGTCCGCGGGATGTTCTCGTCGTAACCCTGCGACGATTCGGGCAAAGCACATAAAACTCACGAGCTCTCAGCATTGACACGAAATACACACGCGTTGTTTCAGGAAAGCAAAGGGAGACACACGCGTGTAGCGTCGATTAAAAGCCGCCACTCACGGGAAAGTACTTGACCACGACGTCGAAGTCCAGAAAGCCGATGACGATCCAGACCACCAGCGTTATCAGGGAGACGATGACAATGAAGGGGACGAAGTAGCCACTAAGCTTGTCCGCCAGCTGCTGGATCGGCGCCTTGCCAAAACAACAGTAGGTGTCCCATTAACACAAGTACAGCCGCATCATTATATAATTGCAGTTGTTAATCTGACTTTGGACGCACGACAGTTTGTTTGGAGAGTGTGTGTCCTCAGGTGTGTGAAAATGCGAGCACGTGTATGTGTGTTACCTTCGAGGTCTGAGCCTCCTCGACCAGTCGGACTATCTGGCTGAGGGTGGTGTCTGCCCCTACGTGTGTGGCCTCCACCAGCAGGGCCCCGTGGGCATTGATGGAGCCAGCGATCACACAGCTGCCTGGTTTTTTCTTGACCGGCATCGGTTCTCCTGAAGATATACAGTTAACGTCATATTCATAATTCAACAGACGCTGCTTTCAGGCGCCCTCGTACGGCCGAGAGAGAAACTGAAAAGAACACCTTCCAAACCAGTTGATAGCATTCTTAACCAGTATCATTCCACCAAAGGATACTTTATTCAACATACTGCAGAAAACAAGACAGCAATATAGTCAGATTAAGCTGAACGAGGAACAGGTTCCATTATCAATCAAGACCATTCAACGCAAGACCACCGCACTTGACTGTCACAAAGGAGAAAGTTCAGTAATTTGAGAAAATCTGCTACACTGAAAATTTAGTCACATACATTCAGTGATACAGACCACAATGACAGTACTCTGTAGAAGAATGAGTCAAACTCTCTCACCAGTGATGAGGGACTCGTCTGCCATGGATGTCCCATTAATCACCTTCCCGTCCACAGGGAACTTTCCCCCAGGCACAACCTTCACTATGTCCCCTCTCTGGACCAGCTCCACCGAGACCTGCTCCTCACTGCAGTAAACAGCAAACTAGTCAACAACACAACACAACACAGCACAACGACATTCATGTAACAATACAGGTACTGTGTCAGCTCCACAAAGACCTGGGGGGTATTCCAGAAAGTGAGTTTGGTGAAAACTCAAGAGTCAGATAACTCAGAGTAAGTAGTAAACCTCCTAATAGAAGAGCACTGTTTATTAGCATGGCACTGCCAGTTTGGGCACTGTTTATTAGCATGGCACTGCCAGTTTGGGTACTGTTTATTAGTGTGGGACTTCCAGTTTAGGTACTGTTTATTAGTGTGGCACTGTCAGTTTAGGCACTGTTTATTAGCATGGCACTGCCAGTTTAGGTACTGTTTATTAGCATGGCACTGCCAGTTTAGGCACTTTTTATTAGCATGGCACTTCCAGTTTAAGCACTGTTTATTAGTGTGGCACTTCCAGTTTAAGCACTGTTTATTAGCATGGCACTGCCAGTTTAAGCACTGTTTATTGGCATACCACTGCCAGTTTAGGCACTGTTTATTAGCATGGCACTGCCAGTTTAAGCACTGTTTATTATTGTGGCACTGCCAGTTTAAGCACTGTTTATTAGCATAGCACTGCCAGTTTAGGCACTGTTTATTAGCATAGCACTGCCAGTTTAGGTACTGTTTATTAGCATAGCACTGCCAGTTTAGGTACTGTTTATTAGCGTGGTACTGCCAGTTTAGGCACTGTTTATTAGCGTGGTACTGCCAGTTTAGGCACTGTTTATTAGCGTGGTACTGCCAGTTTAGGTACTGTTTATTAGCGTGGTACTGCCAGTTTAGGCACTGTTTATTAGCGTGGTACTGCCAGTTTAGGTACTGTTTATTAGCGTGGCACTGCCAGTTTAGGCATTGTTTATTAGCATGGCACTGCCAGTTTAGGTACTGTTTATTAGCGTGGCACTGCCAGTTTAGGCATTGTTTATTAGCATGGCACTGCCAGTTTGGGCACTGTTTATTAGCGTGGAGATGTGCTGTACATTTGACAATTCATACTTCAAATCCTAACTGTGCTACAGATGAATACTTATGACTATACTAACTTTGCTGCTTTAGGTGGGTGTGTTGAACAATGACCCTTTCCCGTAGTCACTGAGGTCAGCACCAATAAACAAAGAGCAGAGACAGGTATATTGTACTTTTCCATGTGTGTGTATTCAAAGTGTGTTTCACTGTTTGCCAACACTGTAAACGTCTAATGTGGGAAACTGTAGTAAGAGACATGATGCACGTGGAATCTGTGGTAGAGGTGTGAATGAGAGGGAGTTTGTGACTCACTTGAAGCCCCAAATTGTGGACAGTGTAGAATGAGTGTAGACTGTATCTACCCACCATAATCATATCAGATATGGCATATCTATGACTGTATTTCACACTCAATCATTCTATTTCCATATTGAAATATACATTGCAACATTATTATTACATTATTACCATTGTGATATACATAAAACTTCATTACTCATCATTTATTGGTGGGCCTGCTGATGTGAGTCTGTGCACGTTGAAACTGTGGGAACTGTGGAAACTGATAAACGTCATGACGCGTTATGTAATGGTTACAACAGTATTACGCAGGGTTTCAGCCTCAGGACATGTACCTGATGATGGAGTTATCCCGGCCCAGCGTGACTATGGTGGCGTCTGTTGCCTGCAGGGACATGAGTTTGGCTAGAGCCTCTGATGTTTTGCTCTGTGGGGAAAGTCAAAGGAGAAAAACTTGTCACGGGCTTTTAATTAGATAAGGCGAAAACAAAGATGACTCATTTCTTTGGATCATTCCTTGTCTTCTACTCAGACACATTAACTCTAACAACAACAACAACAACAACAACAATAATAATAATAATAATACATTAAATACTAAACACAGAAATTAAATAGACCCGAAAAGGTGACTGTCATTTCCTTACACCTAAAACACGTCAACCATGAGCGAAACGTTAAAACCATAAGTTAGTATATGCGAATGAAATTTTCTATGTTTACATTACGTCCCGTCCACGTGAGTGTGAGCAATCAAGAGGTTACAAAGTCACCCAATGACAATGGCTCTTCAGCTACTGACCCTGGTTGTTGATTAAACAGGCTCTTGGAAAATCGTTGTAAAATAATCTCCTAAACAGTTTAATAACATGGTGTTATCATGTGACCTATGTAACACAAACTGGACTCATAATAAAAAAAAAAAGAGGGAATCGCTCGACTCAAACCATCAAACCTTTTTTTTCCATGACTCCTAATCTACCAGTTTAAGGAAAGGTTTTTAAATAAACCGCTTCATGTTACTGTCAGAAACCAAAAGGTGCCAGTTAAGAGGCAGTGCACAACAGTGATTTTAAATCAGATTATATTGTGTTTGGATTACAAGTTAAACTTTTTCACTGTTACCTTAGCAACGTGCTCCAACCATCGGCCGAGAGAAATGAAAACGAACAGCATCGGCGGCGTGTCGAAGAAGGTGACAGGGCTTTGTTTCGCTCTTTCGGCCATGGCCACCAATAGGATGGTGCAGGAGTAGACATAGGAAATGGTGGTTGCCAAGACGATCAAGACATCCATGTTGGCCACGCCATGCCTCAGGGAACGATATGCTTGAATATAAAAGTAACGGCCGCCGAAAATCTGGGACAGACCAAAGAGAGAAGGATGGGAGGAAGATGATATGCTCACACCATCATAGTACCAATAAAAAAAAAGAAAGACATTTACGTAATCGAGCAAAAAAAGTGACCTGTTTGTGGGTGAACTGGTATATCAGCTCATCGCATGAGAAATTTGTCGCTTACAGACCGTTCTTAAAATGAATGGTAAAAAAAAAAATGTATTCGTCTTTCTTCAAAAAGATGCTGAACAGTTATTTATGTTCATTGACACATGTATTACAAAGATTGTTTAACTAAACATCAGCCCTAATAGTTTTATTTCTAAAAAAAAAAAGAAAAAGAAAACCTGTCTGTAATGTGACTATAAGAGCATTAGCAGTGAGGATGCTGACTGTCTGGCTACCTGAACAGGGGTGCAGAGCAAGAAGAAGGCCAGGTTCAGGAGGGACAGGCCCGGTAAGAGGTTCTGGTCCATAGGCATGGAGCCACCGTGTTCTTTGTGGAGACTGTCCATCACCATCATATAGATCATTAGCCCCATTGCCGGGATACCAAACACCAGGCTGAACAAAAAGGACTGTTTCCACCTACGAAAGTAGAGCACAGGTCAAGAGATTATCCAATCATACCACACACTCATGACTTGCCAAACATAGCTTGCATATAACTCAACAAACTTCAAATTGCGAAACAAACAAACACCCTTTGGTCTACTGAAAAGAAAAACCTGTTCTGGTTACCGTAACTGAGCTCATCATCTCTAGTTAAAGCTTATGGGACAGATAAAGATAACATAACCAATCAAACTGAACTACTGCTAGAAAACACAAAATAAACAGAGATACTTGCTGCCGAATCTCCCTTTGGTGATCCAAGCCACTCCTTTTCCCTACACCGTTGTGTCTTATCACAGATGCCCCAAAGCCAAGTCCCTGGGAGACAGACAGACTGACTAAGAGGGAGAGAGAGCTAGAAAACCCCTAAAGTGGAAAGAATGCCTACAATATGATTGGACAAATGTCAAGTGAAGGAATGTTCTAGTATACCTCGATTATTCTGATGATGTCCCGCGGCCCAAGCTCCTCTGTGTCAAACTTCACGTGAGCTTTGTTGGTTGCCAGGGCAACTGAGGCTTCTAGAATACCTCTGGTTCTGAGTAATTTGGTTTCAATGTTATGAACGCAGGAGGCGCAAGTCATACCAGTAACCTGAGAAAAAGGTGAAGTCAGGACACATAGCATTAATCCATATAAATCCATTTATGTGGCACAATTCAATAAAGTGGCCTCCGCTACACCTGACAGCAGTTGTTGTGATGAGTAGAACCAACAGGATGTTTGGCAGTTAGTTTACAAGAGTCCAGCATCTGTTCCATCTGAATGCTGATCGTTTCAATGATGTGGTATGGGGAAAAAAACCTGAGGCTCTGTAAATACCCTCATAACTTGCTTACTAACAAAATGACACCAACACACACACACAGACACACACACACCCACCCACCCACCCACACACATACAAACACACACACAAACACACACACACACACACACACACACACACAAACACACACGCACACACACACACACACACACTCACAGAAAGATTCAGAATCCCATCTTTGGCCGGATTTTCCTCCATCAGTGACGCACCAAAACCAAGACTGGAGATGTGCTGAACAACCTGAGCAGCATCCAGGACCTCTGGGTCATACTGGACCTCTGCCTTACCGGCCATCAGGGCTACCAAGACCGATTTAATCCCTGTATACACACACACACACACACACACACAATTACAATACACCGCTATTTGGTTGGCAGTCACTGACAAATATTCAAGATAGAATACACACACACACACACACAAACAGGTCAACTACACAGAGCACTGGCAGCCTAAAGCAGTACATCTCCACACAGAAACAGCACAAAGAGAGACAGAGCCTTTGTCATTGAGGGAATATGGTCATGCACCTCTATGCTTCAGTAAGTTTCTCTCAATGTTAGCCACACAGGATGCACATGTCATGCCTGTCACATGAATGAAGCACTTTTGGGTGTTCCCTTCCTTTGGACCAGGGGTGATGGATGCAGGACCAGAAGCTGCACTAGAGGACGTTGGGGACTTGGGGGTGGTGTCAGGTGGGGAAGGGTACCTGAGGTCAAATATCTTTTTATCACATGACCCCTCATTTGTTAACGCATTCTCCAAAGATCCAGGACCTAAGACAGAGAAACGGTGAAATGTTAGTTAAACAAAAAAATTGAACAGGTTGTTTTCACATCATTTTAATATATTAGTGTAAATTCCTGTTTAGAAACCCATAGAAAATGTAATGTGATGTTTTGTCTTGAAACCTATTTGTTCTCTAAATCTTTAATTCCTGACAACTTGAAGAAATCACTATAGAGTAAAGTTAACCCTCACTGCCTCAGCATTAAGGTAATAACTGAAAAACTAAGCAAAAAAAAAAAAAAAGTCTCTATAATCGGCTTAAAGGTTAATTCCCATTCCTGGCTCTGGTTTGACGTTTAAAAAGGCTTTGTCTAGGTTTGAGTTACTCAGGTCCACTTCATGTTATTCTAGACTGACCACTTGTGTGGTAACCATGGTGACCTGAGGGCAAACACAGATTCCGTTCCCTGAGGAGTGGGCTTTGATTGTCTAGTGTTTCTGATGAAATACAAGAATTTCTGCAGACACATTCACTCACTTGTTTGTGTGACCTCCAGTTTAAACATATTTTCTGAAATGGGTTTTTTCTGGGGGTTTTTTTTTTACCTCTAGCCATTTTGTGATTTAAAAGCCCTTCTCATTCTTATTACTTGTCAGTAGAGACTCTTTTCACTGTGAGAAAAGCAGCAGTCAGTGTTTCAGGTATTCTGAGTAACATAAAAATATTGGAAAAAATGAACAATACATATGCTCATTACTGTGGCAACTGTACCACTGGTGTAATTACAGATAGCGAGTTCAGGCTGGCACATATTTATGGGTAGCAAATGGTAACAAATGTCAAAAGTGTCTTTCAGCTTTTTTATATGAATCATCTGAAAGAATATGCATTTATAATGGAACTGTAAACACATAATGTAATCCTTGGATAGATATCTTTTAAACTTCAGTGAAAACATTTATAGGTTGCATACTCACCTGTAATTAAAGTGTTCTGTATTGTTTGCTCTGCAATGGTGTGAATGGTGCAACAGGTTGAATTATGTTACACTGTATAATTACTATGTAAATAGACAGGTATAATGGAGACCTTTTCAAACCCAAACCTGGGGACTATTTCAGAAAGCAGGTTCAGCGAAAACTCAGAGTTAGTTAACTCAGAGTAAGTAGTAAACCTCCTAATAAAAGAGCCCAATGGCTTTGTTTTGCTAGGAGAATGAAGCCATAGGGCTCTTCTATTAGGAAGTTTACTACTTACTCTGAGTTAACTAACTCTGAGTTTTCACTAAATCCACTCTCTGAAACAGGGCCATGTACACAGTCTGCCCTGGGTGTGATAGCTAAAGGTTTCTAGAAACTTCTACACACCACCTTGTTGAAGAGATGCTTCAAAGCCCATATCATCAATGGCCTCTCTTATGCCTTCAGGGCTGGTCAGGCTGGGGTTGTATGTGACAGTTCCCTTCTCTTCCTTCAGAGAAACCTTTATGGAATGCACCCCGGGCTTCTGGGAAATCATCCCTTCTATGGATTGTACACAGGAGTTACAAGTCATTCCTAAAATCTTTATCTCGACTGTTTGAATTGGGATGGAACTTTGACCATTCACAGGGTCACCAGTCCTGAGCAAAGGCCTAGAAAGTTCTGATGTCCCTCCGGGAAGGGTCACCCGAAAATTCCCTGGTGGAAGACCCTCCACAATGCCTCTGACTGTATCCAAAGTAATAAGAGAACTGTCGTATTTGAGATTCACGCTCTTGTTTTCCAGGGAGACCAATACAGAGTGAACCCCAAGCATGTCAGACACACTCTTTGTGATGTTATTTACACATGACCCACAATGCATCCCTTCCACTCCCAAGGTCACTTCTCTTGAACCTCCCATAGCGTCCTGTGCGGCATTTGCAACCTGGGGGCTCTTTAGTGGGGTCGTCTCCATCAGAGCGGCATCGAATCCCATTTCTTCAATACACACTCGTAGTTCCTCTGGTTGAACTTTCCCACAGTCAAAGGACACAGTTGCTTCTTTATCAGATAATGATACACAGATTCCCAGCACCCCAGCTAGCGTACCCATCTTTCCCTCAATGGAGCGCACACAGGATTGGCACGTCATTCCCTCCACCCTAATCCTAACCAGGGCCTCGTCCACCGCTGACTCCGCGACTCCGGTCTCCCCTGTCACGGCTACGTCCTTCACCCCGTACCCCATCGCCTTGATCTGCTCGCAGATCTCCCTGGACGTGACGGCGGAAGGGTGATAGTCCACCCAAGCTAAGCTACTGGCCTGAGAGACAGAGAGTGAGGCTACTCCCTTCAGCGCTGATATCCGTGTGTGGATGGCCTGGACGCAAGAAGGTGAGGTTAGGCCAGAGAGGCTGAGCGTTGCCCGGGAAAAGTGACCCGAATGGGGGTGAAGCTCATTTGGGCTCCCAGGCTCAAAGGCCATATTGTCAAAGGCATGTCTCTGAGGTAGCCATCCTTCAGGGAGACCCCCATTTTCCTGTGGAAACACACAAAGGTAAAATGAAAACATTAATGAAATCCTGGTACAAACCCCCGCCACTACGGTGTGATAACACTTCTGAGGCATTAGGGGTTAATTTCAAAGTCTTAAATGAGGATACACACCTGATATCAAGATGCAGAATATTTTAAGGGATATCAACATTTGGAAACTTGGACCTTACCTGTAGAAATGTTGTTATTAACAGTATTACGTTAATTTCACATTAATTTGCATCAGAATATTGAGCAACCTAATTCTACAAAATTTTCTATAAAGGTTTCAGTATCCTAGACCAGTGTTTCTCAATTATGCTCCTGGGGGACCCTTTGCTCCAAACACACCTGATTAGTGTGATTAACATGCTCTTGATTAAATCAGGTGTGCTCAGCCAATCAAAAGTGCCACTGATGAGTTCAGCCAGGTAGGTATGAGCAGGGAAAGATGGAAAACATGCAGAGCAGGGGTCCCCCTGGAGCAGAACTAAGAAATACTGTCCTGGACCACATAAACAGGTGCTCGTTTGCCTCTGTATCTGATATTAAAATCATTCAATAAAGAGCCACCATGGCACTTATTTCGACTGAACCGAATGAACTCGTTTTAAACCACTGCGCCTGATAAATGCCAAAAGTCGCATTAAGGCTAAATTCCAGTGAAAAGTACATCAAAGAGATTATTTGGAGAGGCTGAGTGAAATCAGATTATCACATGATCCGACTTTCTATCGGTCCTTCTCACAGCCTAGAATGACCGTGAGCTAAGAACACATGTATCGTTTAAGGTTAAGTCTTAAACTATAATTTCACTTGTTAGAGCAACCAGACGGAGAGCAAAATGAATTGTTCTGACACCGCATGCCTTACTGCGGAAAGAGAGAAAGAAAGACAGAAAGAAAGAAAGAAAAATGCCGAACTTCAAGCTGCAGACGTCTAAAATAATTGTTTTGTTTATTTTGAAGCGTATGACAGGATCGTGGATCAGACAAAATTGAGCCAAGACAAAAACACGGGAAGGAAAATTAGCAAGTACCTAAATATCTATTCAGAGCACACACAGCGGCTTCAGGCAAGTGTACATGTACTTTGAACCACCTAGCGTAAAACTGTTCAAAGTACAGCGTAGCGCGCTGTCTGACATTCTATTTTGACACTATCTCAGCGGCATTTCCAGTACCAAATGTTATGACTGATTTAATATAGGCTACTCTTCATGAACCAGTGACTACGCTTATAGTGAAACAGTTTAGAGACTGGCCAACATATTTCCATCCGCTAAATGTTTCACTTTAATATTCCAATTTCAGATAAATTTGATGGATTTTGTGGTTCAAGTAATGTATTTCAGTGATCCAGTGTGGAGAACAGTTAAGAGTCGGTTGGAAAAGATAAAGATAGGTAGTCTAAAGAGAATTAATCAGTCCAGGACACCTGCTGTGGCAACCTAAAAACATCGAATCAGTGACAGTCATTAATGCCTGGAGAGCTTTTTTTTAAAGTAAGTACTCTATAAAGAGTACGATACTGAGCGTCCCCGCAATAAAAGAAAAGGAAAAAAATCGGCAATCAATGTGAAACAGTGAGTTGCAAGGGTTTCTAAAATGTTTATTGAATTTATTGTGTTGTGTTGATTTTTCACTAACCTTAGATTTATTAGGCCTATGTCCGCCCGTGGAATCTTGCTCGGAGCGACAGGTACATAGTTCCGATCCACACCTGCACGGGGTGTCAAACGAACCGTTCGGTGCGATTCGCCGACAATCCACCATACAAACCTGCTCTCCATTGCTTGAGCCGCAACTCGACGGCTTGGACGCATAATTTGAGAAACCGGTAAATGTATTGATTTTTTTCATTGCGACACTTTAACTCAAGGCTAACATGATCAATTTCATCTGCTTTTCATCCGTCAACGTAAAATACATTTTGTTGTTGAGTCTTCCTGTCATGCTGCTGTCAATCCGATAGAAAAAGTCGGTCCGACTTAATTTAAAGAGTCGCTGGTTTTGCGCCCAGCACAGGATTCAGCGAATCACTTGTTGCTTGCACTTTCCTCATGGTCTTTTGCACCCGAGCCGTCAGCACGGTTTCAATACTATGACCTTGCGGAGGTTGATTATTAACACAGACATTTGCCGGGTGCACAAGTGACGTCTCAGATGGGAATTTACCATATAAACTAATTTGAAAGTTAAATTTAACATTCGACTGTTGAGTAATTGCCCAAGCTTAACAAATCACATTCTTTATCACCGACGTTTTAAAAAAGTAGGATAGCCTGCTTAGCTATCTGTAGCTGGGTAAAACAACTTTAAACTGTTTAGCAGGCGAATATGAAGATTTTGCCTACATTAACAATAATGTTAATAACAGTGGCCCGACGAAGATTTCTTTTAAACAAGTGTGTTTAAACATATTCAGAAATTTGCTGAGCTTATACTAACGGCTAAAAAAAATAGTATATTTCGTCGCTTTTCATGTTCTGTGAGCAAGATTAGCATTGCGTGATAAGCACAACACAGATCACAACAGATAAAAAGATGAATTAATAAAATGTCAGAAAAGTGAAAAGTAAACATGAATTCGCACATTTACACGGTATTTATACTCTGTATACTCTATATCTCTTATTCGCTTGTATGTCAGGATGGCCGAGTGGTCTAAGGCGCCAGACTCAAGGCTAAATACCTTCCATTGAATGGGTGTTCTGGTCTCCGAATGGAGGCGTGGGTTCGAATCCCACTTCTGACACTACTTTTTCTTGCCACAGTTGACTGTGCCCAAATAGAATTGAGATTCGAACTACACCTCAATACTATTAATAAGTTTACACCAACTCCGAAGACATATGAGTCAGTGACAGTATTTTCGGGGGTATATCTCGAAACCCATATACTGTACTCTTTTCCCTGTAGTACGTAAAGGCTGTCATACTCCTTACATTTACATTTTAAAAAAAGAATTCTTTTAATAAGACTTTACAACGAACGCACAGGCACCGTGCCTTCGGGAAAAAAAGACAGGAGTTTTACATATGAACGGCGGGAGGCGCTAAATCCCTTCAGACGCAGGAGAAATTTGAACTTTTTGCTTTGGTAAATGTTAATGCACAGCGTTAAATAAAGGTAGCGCGTGCTTTCCTTTCATTGTATCTGTGTTTCGTTTAGATATTTAAACATGGTTGTTGTTCTCGTTTATCAAAATATATTACGTAATTGAGGGCGTGTTCTTCAAAGAGAACATGTTTTTAAAGCGCATTAACAAATAATACTTAAAATGTCATGAGTAGCCTACATAATTCCGAGCCTTTGCTCAACACGTCAGTCGACGCAGAGTATGTCAGGATGGCCGAGCGGTCTAAGGCGCCAGACTCAAGGCTGAAAAACCTTCCTCTGAAAGAGTGTTCTGGTCTCCGAATGGAGGCGTGGGTTCGAATCCCACTTCTGACAGCGCTTTTGGGAAACGCTGTCTGTTCGGAAAGCATGATTTCAACGGTTACCCTGTGGATTACGAAATGACGAACTCCACGGGTAGTCATCTACATTGACCTCTTATGTGACACATGCACATTCAGGAATACAGTCAACACAGAATAATTGTTTTTGTGCAAAATTTAAAGAAGAAATAACTGCTCTTTGTCGCTTTAAATTGTTCATTTTATTCGAAAGTGTTTATTCTTTATTCTTCAATAAAGTGTTTGCATAAGCAAATTACCTCTCATTGTGACATCTATCCCCAGCTAGTGTTACAACTCACCCCAGTAGTGAGGTAGGCTGTAACAATGGAGCATAATCTGTGATTGCATAGTAGACATCCATGTGAATTTTATTTGTAGTAGACAAATATGGGTACCGTGTATCAAAGTTTGAGAGATCTAGAACGAACATCCACTGAGTTATGATGCTCAAACAGAAAGTGTTACTACTAGGGATGCACCGAATGTGAAATTCTGGGCCAATACCGATACCAATGTTTAAAATAACAATTTGGCCGATGGCCGATGCCGATACCAATGTTTGTTTGTTCATTTTGTTTTTGTTGTTATTTTTCCTCCCTTTTGTGCCAGGGAAACAAAGAAATCTTCTTTATAAAATAAATAAATAAATGAACCGCTGTCTTGATGTCCAGTTCATTTCTTCGTTTTACACTTCTTCGTGTCTGCTTTTCAAATGGCTGATGGAATCTGATGTGTTAAAATTCTTGCTTGTAGTAACTCCTCTTGAAATGTCACTGGAACATGTCGCGCAAACTACATACTGCTGATCTTTCTCCAAGACAGTGAATACAGTACTCCCACACGGCAGATGTTTTCTTCCACTTTTATCTGAAAACAAACCACACGTGCGCACTGCACCCGTTGCCCTCTAACATCATGCGAGAGTTGTGTCCAGCCAGTGGCTGTTATGGGTGGTATTATAGTAGGCTACCACCTATTGGACCTTCTCCGAATCTGCAGCTGGGTAGGGCTACTGTTTGCCGAGTAAGACCGCAAAAAACCCACACAACGTTTAGTCAGCGCGAAATTGATGCGACACAACAGATAAACATCGGCCACCGCCATCGGTGAATGTCATCTTATTTGCTGATAGGCCAATGGCAGTCAACAAGGCGAACATCGGCCAATACCGATGTACGGCCGATAAAATCAGTGCATCCCTGTACCATCCCCAGTCCCCCCTAACCGTTTTTCAGGGTATAAAATGGTAAACACAGTGCATGGTTAGACTGAGAATTTTGTCTGAAATTATATGCATATATTGACCCAGTTGCATTGGAACAAGACAATGTATTAGCCTATGTTATGCATCTTAAATATTTTCATGATCTTTTCATCTTTTCTTTGATCCTTTCACACACCTTGCATAATTTTACATACCGGTATTGAGATTTAGACTCTTTTTTTCTCACTCCAGGGAGAGCACTTTGATAAAAGTTTGTTTACAAATGTAGCATCCATTTTATTGTTAAATAAAAACATTTTTGAAAAAGATGTATCTGTAGACTATATCCCACCCAGTGCATGCACCAGGTAGAACCGTACACGGTTTGGGTTTAATTTAGCCCACATATCTCCCGATCAAACACCATGGGAGAGCCCACTGTGTTTTTATATGTTGTGATCCTTTCAAAAAGGATACGCAACCCAAAATCAGTTACCACATAACATTCATAAAAACTCTATTCTCTTGATTTCCACCTGTAGCAAATGACTTCATTTGTCTCACAAATAATCAGAGGAATGCAGGTCAGCTGAAGACAACTTAATGCTTCGTATCCACGTAGGCTATGTCGTGGTATCACTGTAGCCTGTTGTCAGAATTCTATTCCCATCGCTTGTGTGTGTGTGTGTGTGTGTGTGTGTGCACGTATGTTCAAGCCTAAGAAGTAACTGAATACTCTAAAGCAACCAGTTGGTCAACGTTTTTCCTCAAAAAAAAAGACAGTATGTGTGAACACACCCAATACGTTACAGGGACTACTAGATTCATCATACTGGTGAGATTTTATGCATCAAACTGTGAAATTGGGCATTTATGAAGTGCTTAGAGGAGATTTCAAAATATCGAGATATATATTGTGTATCGTGATATAGTGTAAAAATATCGTATTATTATTATATACAATATTTTATAGTATAACATTATTTATAGGCCATATCACCCAACCCTAGTTGTGAGTAGTGTTGTGCAAGTTACTGAAAATTAGTAATTAGTTACAGTTACTAGTCACTTATGTCAAAAGTAATTGAATTACTTTACCAATTACTGAAAGTAATTAGTTACTAGGGAAAGTAACTTTTGCATTACTTCTAAATGTTTGCTTCAATTCTCTTATTAATGCATACCAAGCAAATCAAGCCTTGGCTGTTTGGATTGAGTGGCTCCTTGGTCAGTGGCACTAGCACTGGGATCTTTTGCAATTAGCTTTGTAGAAGCGTGTTGTTTTAGCAGGTGCTTCAGAAGATTAGAATTACTATTCTTTGATGTGGAAAAAGTTCTCACACTTGCACTTAGACTACAGCTCACCAGTATATTTTTGTCCATGATTTCGAGGAGGCAAAAATAATGTCCATATTTCCAGGACAGCAAGCTCACATTGCCCGAACTGTTGGCTATTGTGTGGGTTAATGCTAACTGATTGATTCACTTACTCATGGTGCCACCTAAGGTCAGGTGATATTAGATCATAAACAAGAAATTGGGGAAATAGGCAGCATTTGTCTGCTATAGTCTGCAGCTGTCCATTAATATTTTCACGCAAGACAAAAGTAATGAGCCCATTTAAATCTTAGTAATTGTAACTGCTTTATTTCATTTGAAAAGGTAATTAGTTACATCACTTGTCACCGCCAAAAGTAGCGGAATTACATTCCTTCCAACCAGTGTTGGAAGTAACACTTTACTTCCAACACTGGTTGGAAGGAATGTGGTCATTGCTCTAGGGATTGTGCAAAGAATGTACACATCTACAATATTCAGACTTAGATTCAGCTGAGTTGATGATTTACTGTAAGAGAGGTGTTTTTGACATCTTTTAGTATGGTGTCACTGAGTATTTTGAGTTCTACAGAGAGACAGAAAAATAAATAAACCCATAAGTGTAGTAATACATTTCATTTACATTCATACATTCAAACAGTACCTATGAAATGAGATCTAACACACACCTTTATAAAGTTTATCTTTTGTTAAAAGAAGTGTTTACCAGAGCATAAACTTGTAGAATTTACTTCCATCTCAAAAGACCACACTGACTGGAGGATCCATAAAAATGTTAAAATCATATGACATTTATGATTAATTTTACACAGAACTCTATCGTTCTGTGCGGTGATAGAGCCCTGCGTCGCCTGAGAACAAATACACCACAAGAAGTTCATTCTGCGCTGTCTGTTGTGTTCTGGTGTCAGGCATTTTAATGATCATTTCATTCTGATATGGCTGCCAAGTTTCAGATAAGGTCAAGAAAGCTATACCAGAGACTGTAACAAATAGCACTGTGTGTCCTTTTTTTTGGCGAGCTGCAGACGCAGTGTATTGGGGGGGGGGGGGGTTTCCATACCGCTTTTGCACATTCTGTTCTGCATGTACTGGTTGATCCAGATAGTTTTGAAATATTTCGTGATAAATTACGTTTGGTTATTGATGTAAACTCAAAGGTTTCTGTAAAAGACCCTGTGACTCGCGTTACAGGATTATAGATCATAAAAGCTGAAACCTGTATGCAGTTGCACGATGAATTTTAACAGTGTGAAAGTTTCCACCATATACCTGCTCCCTTTCGCATGCCCCCCCATCCCCCCCCCCCCCCCCCGGGAGCAAGATCTATGAATAAAGGCAAGACCCTAGATTTCACCATCTCTCTCTCCGTACAGGGCAACCAAAAAGCACTGCCACTGCTTTTTCATGACATCCGCTTTTTTGAAGTGGAAATATTTTCCAAAGCAAGGTTATATGGCAAAATAATGAGCAACATTAATTACACTGTATAACTGCCCTCCAGTAAACAAACAGTTTTTAAGTTTTTAACATGTTCTATGTTTTCTTTTTTTTTTTTTTAAAGAGTACAGAAGATTAATCCTGTGAAAAACATTTTACACCTGTCATCAGGAGAGTACATCTTTGGTACAAGATCCACTGAACCTTTTTGAGTTTTGTCTGGAAGCACTGAAAAACCTGTTGTTTTATATGAAACCATGTGTTGATTTCTGTTTATACTGCAGCTTGGGCAGACCCATAGAGTCGTCTTTCAGTCAGCGCTCGTTTTAATTCACGTTCGCACATCGTCATGGTTTGCTGTCAGTTTAAATAATCGATCTACGTTAAAAAAAAAAAAAGAGACAACTGGAAATAAACAGTTAAACCATGTGTACATGTAAACGATAACACACAACCTCTGAATTTCACCTTAGACTGTTATTAATCACATAAACTGACCATACAGTCAAAACCTTAGTATATACATCTTTATAAAGACATTGTCCTCAAGCACAGTTCATTGTTATATCTCATCGGGCGATGTAAATCTGTTAAGGAAAAAAAAAAAAAAACTCCACTAGTGTCCAGTTTCACACATGACTCATCCCCTCATCCCCCTCCTGCCAGTTCTGTGCTTTTTTAGGGCTGGACGTGTTCATACCCTGGGAGACCCCGAAGCAGTCGCCATCGACAACCTTCCGTGATGTGCTTTCTCCCCTGAGTGGGAGTTGGGAAGAGTTGTAAGCCAGCGGTGGGATGGTGTTCACAAGGATTAGCTGCAGCGGTCTCCGCTCATCCCGAAACCGACAGCGCACGTACCGCGAGAAAGCTGCCCGATAAGTCTTATTGAAGAGCGTGTAGACGAGAGGATTCACCGCTGAGGAGAGGTAACCCACCCACACAAAGACGTTGAGCAGATGTACCAACAATGTGGGTTTGCAAGTGTTGGAGTCACAAACTGCCATTAACACGTTAGTCACAAAAAATGGGCACCACATGATGACAAACAGAAAGAAAACTATACCCAGCACTTTGGAAGCCTTCTGCTCGTTGGTGATAGACTGCATTGTACGCCGGCCAAAAGAGCCGCCAAGTCCGGTTACCGCAACGGAGCCCTCACTGTCGCGGCAAAGCGAGCGCCTGGAGAACAGACGCTCGGAGGAGAGTGAGCCGCGGGATGGGAAACCCAATGCAGATGTCCATTTGGGTCGTGGGACCAGCTGATCCAGGCATGTCGTGGCTTCGCTCTGCAAAGCACTGATCGTCAGAAAGTAGGTGACTATCATTATACTGAGGGGGATGAAAAATGCCACAAACGAGCCAATTAGGATGAAGTTGCTGTCGTTCAGTTGGCACGAATCCCCGTCGAAGACGTTGGCATAATCGCTCAGACCCAAGGCTGGGACTGGCATAGAGATAACTACACACAGAGAGACAGACGGACAGACACAGATCAACCAATAATGACGGCTAGATTTTAAATGTGTTTTTGAGACACCAGTCATAAATTTCAGTGGAAAGCATTTGTAAACCAGTGCACCAGGGTTTGTTGTAACAACCCACAAGGCACTGAGGCTGCACGGTATTCACTCACACTGCTTCTGTCCTACAACTCATTACATCACTCCAAACACGGATCACAGCTGTCTTCTGTACGTTCACAGCCTGGAGGTGAATAATTAAAATAAACTAATTCAACATAAGGAGTTCTTATTAGTCTGCCCCCGAGGTAAACCAAGAACACATAAAAGACAGTGCTCCGTTACGTGTTCTTTAGCACAGCACAAATGAAGACTTATCCCTGTGGGAGTGTATGTAATGGTTGAAGTTGGTAGCAATGTTTTGACTAATACTTATTTAAACCTTTCAGCTACTTTTTTTGTGAAACTAATAATGTATTTCAAGGTAGGATCTAAGACCACCGTGCATAAAGCATCTCTTCATTTCACACAAAGGCATTGACTTCATGCCAACCGCAGGTGACGTCCCAGACAGTTAAGTAGCTTTCCCTGAGACTTTACACTTAGAAAGTTTACTCTGAGAGTTCCATGTCAAGGTTCACAGCATCGTATCCTGACAGCCTCGCCAGAGCTTACCTGCTGAAATGGTCCAGGCAGCAAAAATCTTCGCCTTGGCTTTGGTGCGGGAATTGGAGCAGCTATGACGAATGGGGTTGCGAATGGCTATGTAGCGGTCCAGAGAGATAGCACAGAGATGCATGATAGAGGCCGTGGAGAAGAGGACGTCTAGGTAGATCCAGATAGGACAAAGGGCGCGAGGGAGAGGCCAGGTATAACCTGCGGGGAGAAAAAGGAGAGTTTGTGTGCCGGGCTCACCGCCAGTCCTATTTAAACCGCTGACCTTGGGATTGGGGAAAAGATCCCCTCTAACGAGTGAACTAAAGACTCGGGACGGTAGCTCAAAAATGCCAGGATGTCTTTTGGGAGGGAAGGTTTTCCGGCAGTGCTGCCGTCATCTGGTTCATCTCTGCTGTATGAGTAAAGAATCTGCTCTAAATGTAAAGGCTTCTTTCTAGAACGTTCAAGAATGATGATTGTGAGGTCTGATTTGTTTAAACAGGTGTTTATACCTTTTCTGATTGTGTTCTGAAGCTTGAATTCCTGCCTATATAGCAAGAGCAACATGCATACATGCATAAGTTGGAACTTTTTTGTTGGCTGTCCTAAACATTGAGCAGTTCTATGTGTAGGTGCCTGATAATCCCAAATTAAACTGAAAGGATTTTTTTTTACCCTTTTCAGTGGTCTTCAGCAGTCATTACAAACCAACATCCATGATTAAAAATGTTTGGTACAATGATTTTTTATTTTTAAGGATACAGCACAAATCATCAAAATCTCTTCTGACAGCCTACGTATCTAAGTCAGTCATGGTATTTCACCTTGGACTGGTTTTCCTGGGTTATGTATCTCCAGGAGGGTGTCTTTTTTTGTAAAAGTCCTTCACAAAGAGATTCCAAGAGCTTTTCCCTCACCACAGTGACAGCATAAACTCGAGGTCATTATTGGCATTAACACTGGTGTGATGTTCTGCAGTCTTACAGCCAAAGGCCTCTAGTCTTTCAAGGAGAAGAAAAAGTGTTTTGGCAGACAAAAACATGCTCTGTGTTCTCAAATGCCTTTTCTTTCTGTTTCTTTCTTTTTGTTTGTTTGTTTTTTTTACAGAATTCTGAGTTCGAGTCTAGGAGGCTGCATGCTTTAGGATATTCGGGGAAAGAGTCGAGTCAGGGACGCCGCTGTTAGCTTTGATATTTCTCATCAATTACGCCCGAGACAATCTGCTACGAGCAGGATGTACTCTCTGGGTGGTATGATATGTCTGCTCTTGCGAAACGATGTGAGCACGCTCATTTGCACGGAGGGGTAAAAACGTCCCAGAGAACGTTCATG
This sequence comes from Chanos chanos, assembly GCF_902362185.1. Lineage (NCBI taxonomy): Eukaryota > Metazoa > Chordata > Actinopteri > Gonorynchiformes > Chanidae > Chanos > Chanos chanos. Next base: position 7,816,335 of record NC_044502.1, read on the forward strand.
TTTATCTGAATTGAATTACGTTAATCCTGTTACGCAATGCCATTGCCTCATAACCATGATGGTAACTGATTTCGAGGGAAAGCCATACCATGTAACTGTAAGTCTCTGTCTCCAAAATAGAATTATGGACGAAACAGAGAGATTTTCTTCATGTTTCAGAAGATGTATCCTTTACTAACATGGTTTAACATATATTTTGTTTCCTGCATGTATTAGTTTTGAAGTGTAGCCAAGTACGATAAGTTTTGTCAGTTAAATTGTGAATTTTAATACTTACAAATATTTGTGGAAGATTCAGATGACATAAATCATAGATTACCGACAAATTCAACTGGATCTATAAATGCGCTAATTTCCCAACTGTCAAAACACGCATGGTCGATGTTAGCTGAAACAGGAAAAGTCAGATTTCTGTCACAGAGTATGAACGAAGCTGATCATCCACATCCTACAGGAAGTGGCACTATTTTTCTCATCCCAGCGCAAAGCGGAGGATCATCACTGTATAATTAATCCAGGATCAAAGCGATAGAGGAAGGAGGGCGAGGGATTTCTCATTTCACATGAGGAAACCGTCGGGCTAATTTCAGACACACCAGACGGCCAAAGATACACTCATTACACATCGAAATAAATCATCAGTTAATTATATGCGTAGAGGCGCAATTATTCTTTTCCTACTCCTCTCCATTTCTCTTAGGGACGGACTGGCAGAGCTATTGAAGGAAAAGTTTTATGCTTTAAAAGTTAAACACGGCAAGCCCGTTCATAGCCCAAGAGAAGGTCTGTTTTCAGCAGACATCTGTCAGCTGCCAAGTTATTTTGTCTCCCTTTCTATCTCTCCATCTGTCTGTCTCCCTGTCTCTCTCTCTCTCTCTCTGTCTTTCTCTTTAGGAAGAGTGACTGCTGATTGACAGACATGTGTGGAGTAATTTAGAATATAGCAAGGGGAAGGGGCATCTGTATTGAGCAAAACTGCTCCATCATTAAAGTTCACTTTAAAGGCTGATTGCGATTCAGGGGGTGGGTGTCCGGCCAGCTCTGGTTAAACGGATAATACCCTGATAGGCTATCCGGGTGGCTCAGTGCCCAGGGTAAACAGATACTGCAGAACCTATGATATGCATCTCAGAGTTCAGTCTCTGGACTGCTGCTGCTGCTGCTGCTGGAGACTTGATAACAAGCAGCCAAACACTCATCCAGCTGGATGAGGTGTTGACAGATGTGTGTGTATAAATGCGGTGTGACATCTTTTCCCGCCATCTCTCGTTATCCGTGCCTAGGCTTGACAGAAAAATGAGAATCTGAGGGGGTACGGAATGTGGCAATGTGAACAGAGGGTACTAACTTTTCGAGTGAAATAAGAATTAGCATGCGCGGACTTTAGAAGTAAAACGAAAGTGATTTCCGAGTGTGTTAAATGGCACTGAAAAGAGGAGTTTTTTTTTTTCTCTGGTAAGCAGATAAGACAGAAATTACCAACAGCATGAAGTGTTCTGCTTTTTAATGCTAGTTCTTTTGATTATTAAGGCTGTACAAATGATTCATAAACTGGAAATGTTTCAGGGTATTCAGAAATCTTTTAGATTTTTAAGAAACTATGTCTGCAGGAGAACATCATATTCCCCGTTTCATTCTTTTTAGGTTTTAGTAATTACATTGATCTCCTTTTGTTTTTGTTTTCTGCAGTTGTGCGTGTCTGTGTAGATTAGATTCACTGATTAATATTCCTTTTTGTTTTGCTTTTAGGTTTCCTTCCAGCTCTTTCTAATGAAAACGCTCTTCTGATGAAAATCAATAATTCAAAATAATTTTGTCTTATAACAACCCGTGGGTAAGCAGTTCTGCGCACTGCGATTTCAAAGAATGACAAAAACAATGAATAAATAAATGAAAAAAAAAAAAAAAAAGAAGAGGTGATTCAGAACCATACACCTGTCATCTGGAGCATCGCTAACTGGTGTTTTTTTTTTTTTTGGTTTTTTTTTGAGATATTCAATAATGATGTTCAATAATTCATGAGATCTTGTGATTCGGCGAGAGCGCTCAGACACCCTTCTCCTCTTGCATGAAATGCCACACTTGAGTCAAACAACAGCTGATGAAAATACCAACAAATGGCCTGTTGCCCAGTATTGGACATCTCCGAGAGAGATGATTGTGTTTTGCGAGATAGATGAAACTAATAAGAGGACAGTATATTGTCAAAGACCGTGCAGTTGTGCAGAACACATACAGATGGTAACCTTAGGGTCACAGGGTTTAAAGCGTGCTGTATTGTGTCATGCTACTGCTATTCAGATCAGATGGCTGGCAATGGATGTGCTCACCTTTGCCTCTGGGGCTGCATATGTCCTCACATGCAAATGTATATTTATGTATACAGGGCCTACATAAATATTTTATATATATATATATATATATATATATATATATATATATATACACATACACACACACACACACACACACACACATATATACACACATACATATATACACTATCTCACATATACCTGATGTAAAAAAAAACAGGGCTTTCTCTCTCCCTGGTTTTCTAAGGGCCTAGGGATCTATCAAAGAATAAAGAATGGGATAAATGACATGAAATAGCCCTCAGGTGTGCGCAGCTTACCATAAAGAATCGTAACCATGGCGACAGGCATGACCAGGAGACCTAGCAACATGTCAGTGATAGCCAGCGACATCAGAAAGTAGTTCGTGGCGTTCTGCAACTTCCTCTCCAGCGTCACGGCCAGGATGACCAGAACGTTCCCCGTTACCGTGACGACAATGGCCAGCAAGATCAGCAGAGCCATCCAGTTCTTCACGACAGGACCTGTGCATCCATCACAGGACGAGGTATTCCCACTTTTATTGCAGTCGGCCTGGACGATATCACATGGTAGCCTCTGGAAATGGATGCCCGAAGTTGGAGATGAGGTGAAGTTGGAGTTGTTTTCATCCATGCCCGTCACATTTTCATTTTGCAAGGGAGTAACTGTTCTTCTTCTTATTTGATTGTAAGTTTAAGGAACCTTTACAGCTATTTAACCAAATTTCACACGCAATTTGAGATAGAGTCGTTCTTTTGTTTGTTTGTTTGTTTGTTTGTTTGTTTGTTTTGTAAAGAGATGCTACCTCAGTCTCCCCCTCAGAAATTTTGGCCAGGTGGCTTACGTGCTACACTGGATTTGAGGACAAAAGCTATTCTATCAGAACAGCATCTGTCAGCCACACGCACACACAGCTAATACAGGGTCCCTCAGCATCGTATAGTGTGTTTTTCCATCACAGATTAAAAGTGACTGATTGTGTTCTTCTGTTCGTTCTCCTCTGTGGACGAAGTTTTATAAAGATGCTGTTGTGTCAGTATTTAGTAGTGATGTGCTGTAGTAGAGTAGTAGAATAGTGAGAAGGACTGATGGCTCTGAAAAAGAGAGAGATAGAGATGCATTCATGCATTCATTCATACATTCATTCATTCATTCAGACAGGTAAAGTTGTTTAGCTGAAATCATTCTCATACCATAGCACTGCACCTGTCTCTTTCCGAGCCATCCAAACCTTCACACACGTGCGAAAAAATTCTAACAGCACTTACACACACACACACACACACACATATGGAAGCATACAGTTATACAAATCTGTCATGTTTGTCTGCTGAGCTATTTATTATCAAGGAGCAAATATGCATTCATAAATAAGGACAGTGAAGCCTTGTGACTAACCTGTCCATTGAGCGAATCATTCAGAGATCCAGAGAAATAAAAAGGCGAAGCCCTCCTTCACATGTTTCAGTGCCGTTGTGATACACTCACCCAAAGCAAAAGGGTATTCTGCTATCCCTCCTGAAGGGCTGCTGTCCACAAAATCTATCCCACACATGAAGATCAAGTCCCTCTCTCACTCTCTCTGTGTCCCCTCTCTCTCTCTCTCTCTCTCTCTCTCTCTCTCTCTCTCACACGCATACACACATGCACACCTCTCACTCTCTCTCTCTCTCCCCCTCTCTCTCTCTCTCTCTCCCCCTCTCTCTCTCTCTCTCTCTCTCTCTCTCTCTCTCACTCTCTCCTCTTTTCTACTCTTTCCTAAAAAAATGTCAGAAGTCCACAACTGGAATGGGTAACATCAGAGGCTGTAACAGAGAGATAAACTCCTCACAAAATCCATTCTTCCTCTCTCCACTTCTCCAACATTCTCTTGGTTTCTCCACCTCCCTCCCTCTGTTTTTTTCCTCCCCCCCCCCCCCCCTCTCTCTCTCCCTCCCTCTCTCTCTCTGTGTATGTCCTCAGACAGTGCAGTCTGAGTATCATGCAGCCATAAACCAACTGAAGCCAGAGCATTTGAGCTAAGAATGACTTGCCTGCAAGTTATGCCTTTAGCTCTGTTCAAGTGAGACAAAGACATCAGAACAAGCTCCCTCTCTCCGCTTCTCTCATCCGTCTCCTCTCAAACATCTGCCAACTGAGCATTGTACACAGAACAAAATTGTACATAGGAACAAGCGCTCTCTCTCTCTCTCTCTCTCTCTCCGTCTGTGTGTGTGTGTGGGTGCATGTATGTGTGTGTGTGTGTGCGTGCGTGTTTGCTCTATTATCTGTGTTCAGCGCTTCCACTACACTCAACTACAGCATAGTAAAGAGGGCAACATGAATGGTTCGGGCAACGTTCCTGGAGCATAAGATATGTTATACAACAGCTGATCCTCATGTGGGTATATTTTCCTCACATAGGTTTATTTCAGTATGTAATTCATTTGCATACGCAATAAATCACAGTACATTCTCCAATGTTTCAATTTACTCAGAAAGTGTTAAATCAAGTCTGAGAGAGTGTATATGGCCCCACTCTGGATAGGGTGACACTGTATCAAGAGTTTAATTAAAACTTACATTAATTGCCTGCATATGCTTGTATTACTAGAGAGACACCGTCGGCCAGAACCAAATTCCTTGTGTGTGTTAACATTCTTGGCCAATAAATCTGATTCTGATTTTGATTCTGATTCTGAATTTAACACTAATTTAATGTTTCTAGGAGGATCTAGAGAAAGAAAGAGAAGGGGAGAAAGATTTAACAATGATTCGTTGCATACTAATCTGTTTTTGGAGATGACACCTAGCTTTGCATAAAAGTAACTCTAATCCAGAAGCTGTGTACGGTCAAGGTTCCAACTCTCAGATGACACTGGGATTTCAGTGAGTTTAATATAATTACATCATAATACGACTCAACATCTATCAGAGTGCACAGGCATATGAGAATTTTATCATATGCAAAAATACACGCAGGTCTTGGCTGGAGAGGACATGACGTCAGATAGTTTCACCAACTAACCGACTCTTCACCCAAGATCTGTGCTAACAGCTCCGACCATTAATAATGCACCAGTAATACATACCGTGAATAAATATTTAATATATTCTAAGAATACATCATTCCTTTATTAAACCTAGGGAAAAAAAATATGCCTTCCCGTACCAGCTTTAGGCAAAATAGAGGCAGAGACGAAAAAAAGAGGAAAGATGAATGGAAAGAGGGAGGCGAGGAAGAGGCATGGAGGATGGGACCGGAAATGACAGGATCAGGGAGAGAACGGAATTAGATTGTATGTAAGCATACCTGTGGAAGTCCCTATGGATTTTGAGGATTTTCAATAAAACTGAAATTGTGTGTGTGTGTGTGTGTGTGTGTGTGTGTGCGTGACAGAGAGAGAGAGAGAGAGAGAGAGAGTTAGAAAGAAAGAGAGAAGGGAAGCTATTTCTCACAGCCTCTCTGAAGCCACAAAACCTCCCATGTTAAGTTGAGAATAGAGAACAGTCACTGTGGTAGAACGAGGGGGTCACTATAGGGGCCACCAGTGCACCAAGCACAAAGCTTTACCTCAGATTCCCCTGACTGCATTAATGAAACATCTCACTCCCAGCAAGCAGACCCACTTCTTTTTGAGAATTCTCTTTCTGTGGGTGTGTGTGTGAGAGAGAGAGAGAGAGAGAGTGTATGTGAGAGAGAGAGAGAGAGAGAGAGAGAGAGAGAGAAGTGTGTGTGTGTGTGTGTGTGAGAGAGAGAGAGAGAGAGAGAGAGAGAGTAATTGAGAATGTGTATGAATGTAGGAGAGCAAAGGCTGCTTCCTATGTGAATCGGTTGTGTGGCTTCTGGCGGTGCTGTAATTGTACACCTGGGAGATTCAGGGACTCCAAAGCTCCTGTTGCTGAAGCATTACTGCAGCAGGAATCGAGGGCAAAGAACGGGTCAAAAAAAACCTCTTCCAACATAATGAACCGTCTCGGCGTTTACGAGTCAGAACTGAGAAATTCCGTTTGAAGGCCTCTTCCTTTTCATGACACCGATACTTACAACGTTAAAAACCCTTGAGAAGAAGGACGGACCCCAAAAATAAACACCCTATTCTGTCTTATCTCATTCGGATAATGAAGAATGACGTCACAAGGGCATCTCTGGCTCTTGACTTCAAATCGATTTTTAGAGACACTTTCTGTGATTAGGACTTTGAGAGAGGAAACAGAATAAAAAAGAGAGAGAAGAGAATAAAAAGGGGGAAGAGGGAGCACAGATGAAAGAGTAATTGCCGTTTTTGAATCTAATTAGTTTTAGTTTTGTATAATCCCATAAAAATGTTGGCGGCGTTTTCCTTGCGGTCTCACGCACGCAGTCGGGCTGGGTAGGCGTTTAAAACAGGACATGAGCAAATCGGAAGTTAATTGAGCGTCCAACTCGGC